>NC_038247.2:37954939-38203231 GCF_000004515.6 Glycine max
TTTCTTTAAATCATGATTACGTTCCGTTAAGGCACGGACCCATAAATGAAAAAAGTTGTTAAGTCAATGCATATGCCATATGCTACGACCGGTTCCACTAACAAAATCCCGGCTCTCATCGTTATTTACCATGCTGGGGTGCCACGTTGACTGGTTCCACTATTTATTTATTATATTATAAATAAATATAATCAATTTATAATAAAAGTAAAGAGATAAGGAAAGTGATAAATTTGTGTGAATCATCAGGGTCATTCTCAAGAGAGGTAACTCCTTATGACATACTTTTTGGTTTTTTGGTGTAATTTCAAATTTTCAAATTTTGAATTTAAAAACTTGAAAACAATTTTAATTCTTTTAAAAGAAATTTGTAGACTTGATTTAAATTAATCTAATGGCCAAATATGTTTATTGGAATTTTTTTTTTAACAATTTGACATAAGTCTTAAATCTTCTAATTACTTGACTTGTTGGTGTTTAAGATTTTTTTATGTTACTTTGCTTTCACCTTTTTATCATTTACTTGCTGACATCATCAAAACCTACAACATTACATACATAATCACATAGTTATTCACCACCAAAAAGTATTAGTATTCTAGTTCGGTAACTCATTTTTAGTTTTTTTTACTAATTAAAAAATTGTTTGATTGTTTAATAAATAATTTTTTAAGTAATTTTTAGTGCATTTTAAGTATTTTTTTAATGTTTTTTGAAATGTTACTTAAAATAGTATTTTTATAAAAATGCTAGTTTTTATATATATATAATCCTTTAAATATTTATTTAATTTCTTTATTATCCTTTTTAAATATGTTATTTAAAAATTTTCAACTATTAAAATAACTAGTTTTACCAAACACTTATAATTTAACCAGTTATCTTAAAATTGTCTAACCATCAGCTTTCAGCTTTTCCACGAACAATTAACTTTTCCAACTTCCAGTTAATTTTTTCAATTAATTTTGCCAAATATAACCTATATATTTTATTATTATTTTTACTTACCTTTTTCGGTCTTATTATTTTTAAGTTTTATGGTAAATATATAAATAATTAAAAATTAGATAAAGATAATAAATAATATTCTATTATTTTTTACAAAATAAATGAATTTTTTTAATTGATACTTAAAAAGAATGACTATATTAACTAAAATTGACTGCAAGTTAAAAAATTAATCGATAACTAAAAACTCAAAAATTAATTATAAAACCTTACCGAAGATCAGTAACAAATGGTCACATGGATAAAAAGAAAGTGATATTTGTGTCTGAATTTTTATTTTTTTTTTGCTACTTTTATCAAATGTTTCAGTTCGATTATCATTTATTCTTCTACAAATGCAAAACTACGACTTATTTTATACTAGTATTATTCAACGGGACCTTCCACTATTGCTGTGGAGATAGATCTTTCCAATCATGATCTTAAAGTAACGGTGCTGCTTTTTTTTAAAGCTATATTAATGGAGAATTTAACTAATTAAATATTATTGTTGAGAAGAACCGATTTGGAAGGGTGAACACAGTTTTTTTTTTATAATAGGCATCGCTCATCATACTGTGAATTGTGTACATTACATTACATGTACTATTTTTTTAAAATAAAAGATTGAGATGTACTCCCAGCCCCAGGTAAACATATTGTATGAGCCTGATTAGTAGTTACTATTTGGACATTTTTTTTATATTAATAATTTGTTACTACTTACATATTGACTAACGAGTCTCAAATAAAATGCTATATGAGAGCAATCTTATGTGAAATTCTTGAAACCAATTACATTCATATCATATACATAAATATCAATTATAAAAAGAGCTAAAAGTGTACACATAAAGAAGAGATACACAAATAAGTGATTGATTATAGTGATTTTGGATTTAATTTTCTCACATAATGTTTCGTTTCGTAGAGGAAAAAAATGTGATTAAGAGAAAAGATCATACTAAAGATAACCAATTATATTCTCCAAGAATATTCTGCACTAATAGTGATAAAAAAAAAAGAAAAAATACAATTCAAGCATTTTACTTAAAAGAGATTATGAAAAAATTGAAGAGGAAGAATTTTATTAAGACAATAATATTTAAAATATTACAATAGTATTATAAAAAAAATAGAACATACTATTACATTACTATAGTACTTTTTTTAATACAAGTATAAATATTTTTATTAGTACTCCAATAGTTAAAATAATTTAAATATGACAGTACTCAAAAGGACAAACTTTTTTTATATAAAATATTAAATATAATTTTTTGAAAATATTTTATTGATTTAAATTCATTAGCATTGAATAATTTTATGATAAAAATAGAATACATTCATTACATTATGAAATATTTTCGAAGGACTCATGAAACAATAAATTTTAGATTGGGAAAAATCTCCCATTTGAAAAACACATTAAATAAATATTCAATGTGTTTAGCATTAAATAATTATAACTAGGCAAAAAAACATTAAATAATTATTTCAAGGACACATTAAATGTCATACTTTTTTTATATAAAAGATCAAATGCAAAATTTTGAAAACATCTTATTGGTTTAAATTCATTAGCATAAAGTAATTTAATGATAAAAATAGAATACATTCATTACTATAATAAATATTATTCAAGGACTCATGAAACTACATTAAACAAATAAATTAATTAAGGTTTTGTTTGATTTAGAAGATGAAAATAAAAAGAATGAGAATAAAAGAAATTTGTTTTGAATTAAAGTAAATCATTAAAGCCCGTGAATTTCACAAAATAAAGAATATTTTTTTAATAGTATTTTTCTCTTCTATAGTGAACACACCGTTAAAGTTAAGGTGTATACATGCTATGCTGTTTGATTAAAGCTACCTTACGCGTGGCAAACGTTTGAAAGCAACTTAAATATTTATTCAGAATTGGCCCTCTCCTTGAATAAAAAGCCAGTATTTGATACTTAGTACAATAAAACTCGAATTTGGATTAAGATACGACAATTTGACACTATTTATTTACACGTTCGATATTTTTTTTACTCAAACTTAATTATTATAAATATTAATACAAATTTTTAATAGACAAAAAATAATCGTAAACGTGTAGTTTCCAATAATAATAACCTTTATAGTTAGGTGAGAGACTACTTCAATACATACTTGATGAAAGATTCCCCGTTCCATCCAAAATATTTTTTAAATTCCGAAGAATCATATCACATGCTTGGAGTGTCTTTGTTTCAGAATTTTTTATATATTTTACTTTCCATATTTTAAGTGGATTCCATCATTACGCATCACTATTTTTTACTTTTTATAGTTAAAAATAATTTTTTTCCCAATAAAATGTCTATTTTTTTTACTAAATGGGTCTCATAAAAGAACCCTAAATTCTTAAAATTTATGTAACGTTTTATTACTAAATGGTTCATTACAATGCATTATCAACGTATAAGCGCATGACCGTTGAAAGTGTGAAAACGGACATTCTAATGCAAGTTCGACGGATACTTCTAAGTTACAAAGGGGATATTTTGGAAACGTAAGTTGGAGGCCAATGCATTAAGTAACTTAAACTTGCCTTAAATAAACACTTACTTTTTGAGAGGTGCTTAATAGTAAGTGAGAGTTTTCATGACCTGATCAGGCTTAAAAATATTTTAAGAAATTAATATTAGTAACATAGTTATTCTAATATATATTATTTCATTGCTTAATACTTATTAAAAATTACAAAATTAAGAGAGAAATAATGATCCCACCTCCCTTAAAATCCTTTGTGTATATATGAGAAAAAAATATAAGTTAATATTTGTTTAGAAGTTTTCTAGTAGATCATATCTCTAACTTTAACCATAAAATCAATAATAATTTTTTAAATTTAATATTTGTCAAATAACTATTTATTAGAACTTAAACATTTAAATTATTATGTAAAAGAAAAAATTGGTCACCAATTCAATACACTCTTGTATCCGTCTAGAAAGAGTCATTAAATAAAAGTTGAAACTTAAAAAAATTTATGATTTTTAATAAATTTCATCCAATAATAAATAGTATGTTAGAAAGAATGTCTTGTTAGCATTATAAGAATGAGCACAAATTCAAAAAAGTGGACCAAATACATTATAAGAACATGTTTTATATATTAGAAGCGAAAAAAATAACTTTTTTGTCCTAATTATAAGAAATATAGGATTATTTTATTGTTAAAAAAATTCACTCCTAATTAATTGTGAGTCTATTAATAATCTATTCATTTTCTTATGAAAATAAGTACATTTATTGGGCTATTAATAAAATAAGATATAGGCTGAATTTAAACAACGTACCACCTCTAAAAAAATTAATTTCATGGATAATTTTAAAATAAAACTAAAATTTATGACAAATTAATTAATTAATAAATTTTATTGACCTTGATGAATTAACTAATTATTTAGAAGAATTATAAAATATACCATAATAGTATATATGATATTAATTATAATAGTATACTTTAATTCTACCATTTAATTATATGTAATAGTAATATATTGTATCAATAAATCAGATTCACCTGATGTTATTCCCCATATTGGTCGATTGACCCTATTAAAATTTCAAACCGGATTAGAACACAGGCAAACCCTTCCACTTAAGGTACAAATACCCCTATTAATAAGCACAACCCCGACAGCAGGATCTTATTGATATCATTGACATCAGTGCTTGAAAAGTAAATTTAATAAGTTAAACGTGAGTTTTTGGTCCATTATATTTAAATATTTGTCTATTTTAGTATATTAAATTTTAAAAAAATTATTTTGACATTTTATATTTTTTAAAGTTTTAATATATTAAGTTTTAAAAGTTTTATTTTAATTTTTTATATTTAAAAAAAATTATTTTGATTTTATTTTTCATTTTTCATTAATGCTTCATCAATATTTTAAATTTTAAAATAAATAGTTATTTTAAATTAATTATTTTAGTTATCTTTAGTGTCAGATCAAAATTTAAAACACTGATAAAACATAATCGTTTTTAAATGAAAACAAAAGAAATACTCTATATGAAACTTTAAAAACATAAAAAAAATTAAAAACTTAATGTTTTAAAATATCTTTTTTACAAATATAAAAAATTAAAATGAAAATTTTAAAAGTTAAGGTAATAAAAATACGAAAAAAAAAACACTAGAACATAATCAACAAAACCGAAATTTAGTCAACGTAATATAAGCACCGAGGTTGCCTTGATCCACTTTTGACTATAATCAATAACACTATATAATGCGCACTCCGATAAGAAAAGTACACAAATATTGGAAACTGCCATCATCCATTCTTTTGCTTTATGTTATGACAGCAAACTGAGCTAAAGCAGAAGAAGCGCCATCCATGTCTCGGCTTCATAAGTCAACAACAGGTCAGCAGCAACAGTTTCATTCCCTACACCAAATCCTGTCCCCATACATGTCAAGTGTTGTTGTATCCGTTTTATTATGGCATGCCATTGCTGTGCTTTTGCTTTCAAATTTGGCCTCTGCTGAGGGCATTGAGGCCACAAATGGAGGCACAAAACACAGAGGTGAGGTGATCTATGCCCACAATGGCGCTGTTGCCACTGATGACGGTAGATGCTCAAGGATTGGGAAGGATGTTCTGAGAGAAGGAGGGCATGCAGTGGATGCAGCAGTGGCTTCTGCCCTTTGTTTGGGGGTTGTGAGTCCTGCTTCAAGTGGCCTTGGTGGTGGTGCCTTTATGCTTCTCAGGTTTTCTTTTTTTAATTATTATCTACAAATGTTAGTCGTTAATTATTAGTTTTTTTTTATTTTTCCCTCCCTCTTTTTTCTCTTTTCCCACCAAACCAATCTTATAATTCCTTATGCTTCTCAGGTTGAATAATGGGGTGGCAAAGGCTTTTGATATGAGAGAAACTGCTCCTGCTCTTTCTTGCAAGGTACCCTTTTAACTCTTTAACCATCTAAATCATTATTTCCTTTTTCAATTTTTGGATTATTCGTATGCTTATTATAGTTTTTTTTATTTTAAAATTGATGGATTTGTTATACGATTGAGACTCAAGAGAAAAAGAGAGAAAACCATTAAAAAAAACTCAAAATTTTGATCCTTGTTTATTTCATTTTCTTTCATCATTACATAACCTTGTATTGATTTTTTTTTAACACAAAGGCTAATGGTGTCTTTAGGCACTAAATTATTAAAGAAATAAAATAAAAAGTATCTGATAAAAATACAAGGCATGTTTATTTTTTTTTCTGTTTTCATTT
Organism: Glycine max; assembly: GCF_000004515.6. Classification (NCBI taxonomy): domain Eukaryota; kingdom Viridiplantae; phylum Streptophyta; class Magnoliopsida; order Fabales; family Fabaceae; genus Glycine; species Glycine max. The sequence goes on from NC_038247.2 coordinate 37,961,202, forward strand.
TCTGTTTTTATTTTTAATTTACAAAATTGATACATTGTTTTAAACTGTATTCTTAGTTTTCAAAGATTTTTAAGGACGGGAACCCTGAAAAAAACTTTTTTTTTTTGTGTTTTCTGTCAAACATTTGAAAACAGGAAATAGATTGAAAGCAATGTGACAGTTTTACATATCAAAAGTAAAAACATAAATAAAAAAAGGAAATGAATGCAGAAATAAATTAAGTAGTTGTTATATTAAAATAAAATATTTAACCAACATGGGGTGTTAGGGTTAGAAAATAACCATATAGTACAAACATTTGAAAACAGAAAATATATCAAAAACAATGTGACAGTTTTACCAATTAAAAGTAAAAACATAAAATAAAAAAGAGGAAATGGATGCAAAAATAAATTAAGTAGTTGTTATATTAAAATAAAATGTTTAACCAACATGCTGTGTTATGGTTGGAAAATAACCATACAGTACAAACATTTGAAAACAGAAAATAGATTGAAAACAATGTGACAGTTTTACAAATTAAAAGTAAAAACATAAAATAGAAAAGAGGAAATGCATGCAGAAATAAATTAGGTAGTCGTTATGTTAAAATAAAATGTTTAACCAACATGGTGTGTTATGGTTGGAAAATAACCATACACCTTAAGCATGTGGTTAGGAGTTTGATCCTTAGATCCATGTGCATGCTAGAACACATATTGGGAGATATTAATCCATTAAATAGATTTATTTTATCTGGAGGAATCCTTTCTGAGACAAATTTTATTAGGGAAGACAGTATTATTGCATTAGAAACCCAAGTGTGGTAAGTGTTTCCTTTCTTAATAAAATCGTGTTACTTTTGGATGTTTAAAATCAGCACTGATTTTAAAGTTTAAAACATAAAAATTATATAGTACTTAATTTTTTAAATAGTTGTAAACAATTCATAAGGTGTATTAAACATGATTTATCCATTTTTGTCAGGATATGTATGCTGGAAATACTACTTTGAAGGCCAAAGGTGGCCTATCTGTAGCAGTTCCTGGAGAACTTGCTGGCCTTCATGAGGCGTGGAAACAACATGGGAAGCTTCCATGGAAAAGACTTGTAAAGCCAGCTGAGTTTCTAGCACGTAGAGGGTTTAAAGTATCACCATACCTCCACATGCAGATGGAAGCATCAGAGTCAGATATATTGGAAGACAAGGGTCTTCGTAGCATATTTGCACCAAATGGAAAACTCTTGAATATAGGTGACATTTGCTACAATAACAAACTAGCTGAGACTCTCAGAACAATATCCGAGTCTGGTCCACAAGCCTTCTATGATGGATTGATTGGTCTTAATTTAGTTAAAGATGTTCAGAATGCTGGAGGGATATTGAGCATGAAAGACCTCAAAAGTTACACTGTTAAACAGAAGGAACCCATATCTAATGATGTTCTTGGACTAACGCTCCTTGGCATGCCTCCCCCTTCAGGTGGGCATCCAATGATGCTAGTAAGTCTATCTGATTCACTACCTATGTGTTATTGTTAACAAGTTTTTTCTTTTCTTGATATCTACCTTATTATTAGCAAATTAAGGGACTTAGCCAATGCTGTCTTTTGTTACAGCTGCTGAACATTCTAGATCAATATAAGCTCCCTTCTGGCCTTTCTGGTGCCCTTGGCTTCCATCGAGAAATTGAAGCTTTGAAGCATGTATTTGCCGTGAGAATGAATCTTGGTGACCCTGATTTTGTAAATATAACTGGGGTTCTTTCTGATATGCTTTCTCATAGTTTTGCTAAAGTGTTGAAAAATGACATCAATGATAATAAGACTTTTGGCCCCAGTCATTACGGCAGCAGGTAAGCTCCTAAGTTCATTGAGTTTACACTAATTTTCACATTGATTCATGCCTGTGCTAGTTAATTAGGTTCTTTAGATTCCATGTTTGTCTTATGCTACCTCACACACTAGCAATATGCAGCTTTTGGTGTGAATGACAAGAATAAAATGCAGCAAATGTTGACAATTAATGCATCATAACTTGCGCGTCTCCATAAACTAGAGTTGAAAGATTCAATGAAATCAATTTCTTGACCAATTGGTTTCATAATATAGTCAACTTGAAACATATAGAAAGATATATCTTGATTGAGGAAGTGTCTGCAACTTGTATATAAAGGTTGACTTTAGGTGTTTTAGGCATTTGGTCAACTTGATTATGCTGTACGTGTCTATCTAAATTGTATTTGTCCTTAAAAGTAGCCCTGATTTCAGTTTAGTTCAAATTTAATTTAGTTTTTGTAAGTACAAATGATTTTAATTTATAGATGCATTTGGCTTAACGGAAACTGAGAGGTGATGCAGCTATGTTACTACGCGGTTTACAACAGAACAACTATGTAGTGAACGACACGGTTTACAACAGAACAACTATCTAGTATCTAGGCTTATTCAGTTAGAACCACCAATGTCATTTAACCGTCAAGTGAAGTAATGAATTCAATCTTCACAAACCAGCATATAGTAGCAGCCTCACATTACATTCTGTTACTCACAGTGTTAACATGACATGATAAAAAGGAAGTTTAAAATGATTGTATGTATGGGCACTAAGTTGTATTATATATATAAAGATCCAATTAAAAATAAGTTCTAAACTAAAATTAATTTTGTGGCAATACAGAATTCTCAGTTGTGCTGAACTGTGTTTGCAGGTGGAATCCGATAAATGATCATGGTACAAGTCATTTAAGTATAATAGATCCCGAGAGAAACGCCATTTCCATGACTAGCACTGTAAATTCATATTTTGGTTCAAAGATCCTTTCACCAAGTACAGGAATAGTACTGAACAATGAAATGGATGATTTTTCCATCCCTAGAAATGTTACCAAGGATGTTCCACCACCAGCTCCTGCCAATTTCATCAAGCCAGGAAAGCGGCCACTATCATCCATGTCACCCACTATTGTCCTTAAGGTAATCAATCCTTTATCAAGATTTGACTTTCTTAAATGTGGATATCCTCTTCCACATTACCATCCATGTCACCCACTAACATTCATTTCACCCACTACTGCTCAAGTTGAGCTTCATCAAGAGATAGAGATAAAAAGAATTTTAATTTATTAAAGGTTAAATTAGTCAATTGGTCCCTGAACTATTTGAGTGTTTTCAAGTAGATCTTCAAACTAAAATTTATTAATTGGGTTCTTCATCATGTAATTTTTTTAAGTGAATCACTAGGGTTTTTTTGTTTAGGGACTTAATAAAAAAAGAAAGTTTCAAGACCTATTTGAAAATGTTCAAATATTTTAATATTTTAGAAACCAACTGAGTAATTTAACCTTTATTAAATAACACAATCACTCTTATCACGCATACAAAAGAACAAATCTTGATTGCAATGGTTATGAAATCCTTTCACTATTATTAATTCAAGGTACTCATATTCTTTACTTGCAATGATTTCTTACCATGCCTATACAGGATGGGAAGCTAAAAGCTGTAGTAGGTGCAAGTGGAGGTGGTTTCATCATTGGTGGAACTGCAGAAGTACTTTTGAATCACTTCGTTAAAGGACTGAATCCTTTTTCTTCTGTAACGGCTCCAAGGGTCTATCATCAGGTACTCTATTTAAAGTTTTTGGGGGGTTGCTTGTTATTTCTGCCTCTGATTGGTAAGCTCTGATATGCAGAAACTGATAAACAACTTAATTATGTGCTTATTGAATAAGTGTTTGTCATTTAAGTGATGTATAAGTTGTTTCTTTAATTCAAGAGGAAATTAAATATGATTAAACTGTTTTCATAAGTTGTAATTGTTTTCATAAATTATACTGGAGAACAAATTGAATTAAGCTAAGAGCAACTTATGGACAAAATAATAGGCTATTTTCATAAATACTTATGCCACAAGATAAACTGTAATAAATTCTTCCCAACGCACCTTAAGAGTGTTATAGATATATTATATATATAATGAATGGCAGCATTAAAACCGAGGAAAATTTTTATTATCACTTATCAGAATTTAAAACTTCTAACTTGAATCCATATTTTTGTCCCTGTAAGCTGTTTCTCTTTCTCCTATGTATGGTTCATTTCAATTGATAAGAATTTTGTCTTTATGTAGCTACTGTTATTCTGATATTTTTCTCTTTTGTGATTGTGACTACATACTTATCTCGACATGTTGTTTTATGCAGCTACTACCTAACGTGGTTAATTATGAGAATTGGACAACTGTGTTCGGTGACCACTTTGAAGTTCCAGCTGATATCAGGAAAGCCCTTAAAAGTAAGGGTCATGTCCTAAAGGGTCTTGCCGGTGGGACTATTTGCCAATTCATTGTTTTAGACACTATTGTGCCCTCCAAACAAAATAAAGGGATTGAAAACGAAACGCTTGTGGCAGTGAGTGATCCAAGAAAGGGTGGTTTTCCTGCAGGCTTTTGAGATAATTCATCTCATCTATGCAAGTTTTCTCCTTTACATGATTCTTATACTGCTTGCTGTATTTCGTTAATGGGAATAAAAAATCTATACAATTTGGCTTCTGGTTATCTCAAAGTCTCTACAAGTTCAACTACCCTGCTTGTTCTCATCTATGCAATTTTTCTCCTTTACATGATTCTTCTACTGCTAATTGTATTTAAATTGAATAATGGGAATGAAAAATGTACACAATTTTCTTCTGGTTATCTCAACAAGTCTCTACTCCTACTCCAGAAGTTAATTACATCACTTTGCTTCCTCTTCTGCCCTTGAGAGCTTCCTACACCAATCAAATTACAAGAAAAATGATGAAGGTCTGAATTAATTTATACTGGAGTGGATATTACACAAATAGAAGTAATAAATGATAATTTCTATAAACTCTATCAAAATAAAAGGGGAATGCATAGAATTAATCTCTAATTTTCACTTATGAAGAGGATTTATCACTTGATGACTCAATTGATGTACATTTATAAGTCTGCCATGATCACTCCACTAGGAACACACAATCGAGAATGACGCTCTCAACCAGCTTCTTCTGTATATATGCCAGTGTTTTGGTTAACTGTTTTCTCTTTCCTCTAAATTTCCCTAAAATTGGAGTGGAGACAAACATGGAATAGAGATTACAACTCCTTCATTTTCTCTCCATTCTTCATATTTCTAAACCAAATGTGATAATAAAAAAAGTGACCTCTTATTCATTTCCCTTTTATTCAAACACATCTCCCAATAACCAAATGTGTAAAGTCGTGAAGATAGCTTGATCCCATAACTTCATAATTCATAAACACATCTCCCAATTTATTTTTTTAATATTTAGGATTATAGGTTGTCATAGCTGCTACGAACTTTTTTGTTGGTAAGTGATTATTGACTGATTATAGCTGCTATAATTATAACATTTGCTTACCTCAATTATATGATATTAGGCGTGTTTTATTTATTAAAAATTTTCCCTTTAATATGCTAAGAAGACAAATGAGACAAAGCATTCTTGGCCTCCTTTAAGAAATTATTTAGAGATCGATCAGGACGATGGTTGTAGTTGGGCGATCAATTTCAATTGCAATTATACTCATTATATGATTATATTATCATATTGAAGTTCTTTTTATTATAAAATAAAATGCGATGATGGATGGTGTAATTATACGAAGCAACCAAGTGGGGAAGAAAAGGCAATAAAACCACATTATTCAGTCTACTTTTTTCTTTTTTGCTTTAGCACAATCATGGAAAGCAATATATATCTAATAGATGACTTAAAAAATTATTAAACTTTGCATTATCATTTATTACATTACTTAAATAAAATGAATTGCCGCTTAATCTTTTTTTAAGGCTAGCTAATCCAAATTAACACTCTATTAACAAGATTCCATGTCAATTATTCGTGAGACATAGCATGCAAAACATTACAAAATGGATGAGTTTGAGACAAAGGTGTAGGTAGTAGTGTTTACTAAAAGTGGTTAAGACATGGCGATGGTGAAGAGAAGCATTGGTGTTTGTAAGAGGCTTCCTGGTTCTTCTTCTTGTTTGAGCACTTCAACTGCAACAAGTGATAATGATATTGCTCGGAGGCTTCAGCTTCCACCATTTGATTACAAACCACGGCCATACAAAGGACCTTTGGCTGATGAAGTTTTTGCCAAACGGAAAAAGTTCCTTGGTCTTCCTTGTTCCACTTCTATCAAAAACCTGTGAGTCTCCAAAATTGATCAACCTTTTATTAGTTACTATATGATAATCTTTTATCTATGTTTTCTTAATTTTACTTTCTGTGAAAATTGAGTCAAAGAAATGAAGTATAAATAATTGTATTATTTGAAAATGAGTCTCCACAAGGACTATCATATATTTGGCCCATCACCATAAGTGAGGAGGAGTTATAGCTACACATTATTTAATACATTTTGTATGATACTCTTTCATTAAAATTTATGGAGAATTACAAAATTATAAATTATGGAGTAGAATTTATTCTTGGGGTGTCTTTGTTTCAGAATTTTTTTATATTTTACTTTCCATATTTTAAGTGGATTCCATCATTGCTGCATATATATAAAAACACATATTATTAAGGCCACACGAATTGCTCCTTGGCTGAAAGCCAAGTATTTGCAGATTCATAAGTTGAGGATAGCAGAATATGGAACTTATCTTAAAAACAGGAATTTAACTGTAAATAATACAGCATCACAAGAGTTTATATTGTGTAAATGAGAGGCCACGTCATGCTGTGCAGCCATATATATCAAATCCTATTCATGTCCAAAATATTAAGTCCAAAATATTACTTCAAAATATTCTAGCCATATATATTAAGTCCAAAATATTACATCAGAATATTCTAGCCATCAGAATATTTTTTGATGTAATATTTTGGACTTAAGTTGAGGAAAGCCAAGTATTTGCAGATTCACATCATGACGTGGCCTCTCATTTACACATATAAACTCTTGTGATGCGTAATAAATGGATTATGCTCTTAATTCACACGTGCTCTCTTTATGCAGCTACTGTTATTCTGATATTTTTCTCTTTTGTGATTGTGACTACATACTTATCTCGACATGTTATTTTATGCAGCTACTACCTAACGTGGTTAATTATGAGAATTGGACATATCTACCTCTGAATTTAGCCGGACAACTTTTTATGTTAGTGGGTCCAATTCTGACTGGCATAAAGAGAGCACGTGTGAATTAAGAGCATAATCCAGAATGACTATATTAACTAAATTATGCTCTTAATTTACACGTGCTCTCTTTATGCCTGTCAGAATTGGACCATTAACATAGAAAGTTGTCCGGCTAAATTCAGAGGTAGATATGTCCAATTCTCATAATTAACCACGTTAGGTAGTAGCTGCATAAAACAACATGTCGAGATAAGTATGTAGTCACAATCACAAAAGAGAAAAATATCAGAATAACAGTAGCTGCATAAAGAGAGCACGTGTGAATTAAGAGCATAATCCATTTATTACGCATCACAAGAGTTTATATGTGTAAATGAGAGGCCACGTCATGCTGTGAATCTGCAAATACTTAGCTTTCCTCAACTTAAAATATAAGTTCCATATTCTGCTATCCTCAACTTATGAATCTGCAAATACTTGGCTTTCAGCCAAGGAGCAATATTCGTGTGGCCTTAATAATATGTGTTTTTATATATATGCAGCAATGATGGAATCCACTTAAAATATGGAAAGTAAAATATAAAAAAATTCTGAAACAAAGACACTCCAAGCATGTGATATGATTCTTCGGAGTTTAAAAAATATTTTGGATGGAACGGGGAATCTTTCATCAAGTATGTATTGAAGTAGTCTCTCACCTAACTATAAAGGTTATTATTGGAAACTACACGTTTACGATTATTTTTTGTCTATTAAAAATTTGTATTAATATTTATAATAATTAAGTTTGAGTAAAAAAAAAATATCGAACGTCTAAATAAATAGTGTCAAATTGTCGTATCTTAATCCAAATTCGAGTTTTATTGTATTAAGTATCAAATACTTGTGAAATATTCATATATTCCAGAAGATGCCCAGATATCTCAGTCCTTAAACCCCTTGCTAAATCCATATAATATATTCAAAAGACATCGTTACTCGTTAAGATCTATCACTAGTTTGATAACTACTAGAAAACCCCAGATGAAAGAATATGTCCAGTCTTCAAGAATGGACCAATGCTCCTTAACTGCTACTTCTGAGGAGCAATATGTCGATATCGAAATCCCCGAACAACTTATCAGAGGATGGCAACAATAGGGATACACTCATCTTCATTATGGAGCCATTAGACTGGTGTTATCCTTACATGGTAGAAGAGGGCTTCTCGTGACTGCCAGAGTCTCTCTTCTAGACTCCAGTTATATCCATTATGAAAATGCTATGATCGGAACCGTTCTAACTACCCTTCATGCGGGAAGCGTGGTTCTCACCATCTTTCCAAATTACAACGTCAGCTTGAGAGATCCCACTCTCTCACAAAGAATGAAAGTCCAAATCCAGATCACTGGAGCAGAACAAGTATCTGAAGCTCATTCAACTACCTTGCACCATCAGATTATATATAGATTGCAGAATCATGCTGTAAATCTATCTTTGCCTACTAGCCATGACAGTGCTCTATTTGTTCTGGCTAATAACCAAGAAGAAACTCCATCCATTGTCCAGATCCCCAGAAACATTTCTAGGAAAGAATTGCAGGAGTTGATCCCTCTTCAATGGGTAATTGGTTACGAGAAGCTCAGAGAAAATACTAAACCTCTTAGTACTTCTCAGGCTACTTTCAGAAGATCAGTAGATGAGCTTGTGACCACAACCTTCAAGAAACCTGATGAAGCCAGTAGTAGCAACTCTTCAGAAGTTTTTCATTCTTTAATGATAAAACCTAAAGTTAAAGAAGACAGCAGAATGCCTATATTTGCTGTCAAAGCTGATGGAAGTGTGATATATTCAGATAAAGTAAATGGACACTTTATCTGGGATGTTGCTCCAGAAATGTGTGATCCAGACTGTTCTTGTGATGAACACAATGGAGACACAGATGAAGAGGAAGATGATGATGAAGAAGATGAATGGAGGCCAGATCCAAAGCCTTGCAAACCGCCTCCACCACCACAAAGAAGAAGCGATCCCGAGAATGGACCATGGATGAGGATAAAGAAGAAATTCCCGGAGGATCCTTTTTGGAAAGAAAAAAGGATGGCAGAAATCCTAGGTTGGAGTCATCCATCTCTAAAGATTCCAGCAACACCTATACCTTGCATGATGTTTTCCTCCACATCTATGATCAAGAGTTTCCATCTCTTGAAAAGAAGACAGATCCAGTGACAAAAGTTTCAACCAAGCCCTACATAATCCCGACAGAAGTAGGGCCAGAAGGAAAGCTCAAAAGCCCTAGTCAGGCCGAAGAAGTCTTAAACTGGCAGACAGATAATTCCAGAGCTCAAAATCATCTCTTGAAAAAGATAGATGAGAAGATTGACAAGATATGTACCCAAGTGAGCACAAATGATGAGAAGCTATAGTATCTGTCTGATAGGATGAAAAAGCAATACCATCAGCTTTCCAAAGAAATTGTTCGCCTTGAAGAAGAATGGAGAAAGACTACTTTTGGGGCAGCATCTGATGCCAAAGAAAGAGAAATAAGGAGGCTTAAAGCTCAAGTTCAGGATCTAGATCGATACATAGGGTCAAAGATGACAGAAAAACAAAAGTCTGTCTTAGATCCGTATTCCTTTTTAACCCCTCATTCTCCCACTTTCTATTCTCCATTTCCAAACCCTCCAGACTATTTATTTCCCAAAGCTAGCCAATCTTGGTCTTTGCCCACAGCTTCTGCTTATAAGAAAAAACCAGAACCTCCAAAGAAAGAATCTACAAGATTAAATATCTCTTCCCAATAGTCAACTGGATCTCCTACAAGAATGGGAGAAACCCAAAACAATGACCCTCATAACTTTCAGGATTCCCAAGATCCATATTCCCAGTTTTCGATTAAAAAAAAAGCAAAAAGCCTCAGAAGAAACTGATGAAACTGAAACAGAATCTGAAAGATCTTCGTCAGAAACTGAAAGATCTTACTCTGATGAAGAAGAAGAGAATGGATACATGGACATCTCAAATACATTGATGGTTCGCTCCACAGAAGAACCATTCTATGATTCACCTGTAGAAGAGGAACCGGTGATTTCTAAGAGTTCATCTTCCAAGCCAAATACAGGACCCTGGTTTACCCTTGATGATACTCCCCCAAGGGAGTGGAGGAAAAAACTCATCGAGATGGGAGCATGGCTGGACACAAAATTCATGAAAGATGCCGATCCTTACAAAGTGATTGAAGAATTTTGTTGTCGAATGACGGGAACACTGAAGGAATGGTACCACAATCTAGGAGCTGTGCGTCAAAATCAGTTCCATGAACTGGGATCTACCACAGCCGTTCTAGGAACTCTCCATCAATAATTTATTGGAGAAAGGAAAATCATTGAAAGAAAGATGAGGCAAGAATTCGTTGAGATGAGGTGTTGTTCTTTAAAAATAAAATATTTAGACAGACACTTCCAAAGAATGAACTAGAGATTTTATCTTCTCAATGGCCTTAATGATCCAAGCCTAAAGATACATATGTAGCATCATTATCAGAGGAGATACAACCAGAGTTAAACAAGATGGTAACAGCCGCCCAAATGGATTTTTCGACCATGTCTATGGGACAAATCCACCAATTTACTCTGGAGGTCGTTGACAAATTATGCAGGCAACACCAGTATTTCTCTGACATCATGAACAGAAAAGCCAAATATACCAGAGCTTGCAGAAAACCTTACTTGGAGATCAAATGCAGAGAGAAAGCTTGTCACTGCTCACCGAAGAAAAAGAAAGCTATACAAACCCAAACAAAGGAGAAAAGGAGGCCACTAAAGTTCTTCAGGAGAAGCCAAAGGAGAGGAAAATCCAGAGGACAAAGATGTTTCATATGCAACCAGACAGGACATTTTGCAAAAAATTGTCCAAAAAAGTCACAAAAAGCCATAAGACTAATCTCTCATCTCCAAATTGGTGAATATGAAGATATAGAATCTCTGTATTCTGAACAAAGCGAGCCAGATGAGGAGACTGAATTTGCCTTGAACCAGACCGATTCTTCTGATGAAGAATCCTCAGCACCTCCAATTCCCATCTTCTCCATACAAGAAGAACAATCGATCAAGCCTGCAATTCCTCGACCATGCGTTGAAATTCAGGTATTGGCAAAGAAGTTTGAAAAACCAATTAAGGTTATTGCCTTTATTGATACTGGAGCTCAAAGGACGATGATGGATCCAGATATCCTTCCACAAGAATGTTGGAAAAATGAAGTGGCCTACTTTGTAGCAGCGGATGGAAAGGTTTTCAAAACTGACCTAGTGACACATGCTCCTATAGGTATCAAGTTTTTCCCTGATTGTATCATCTGGACCAAGGTGATTGGAAGCAAATTGCGTGATAGAGATCTCCTCATAGGAATGGATGTGTATACTGCTGCCAACAAACTCCAAATACATTCTACTGGGATCAAGTTCAAAAGAGAATTCAAGCCTTTCTCAGAAACTACCAGGCTCTTCTCTTTGGCGGAAGCCCCTCTAGAAGTTGGAGAATTTAAACAAAAAATTTCTTCCCTGTGTGCAGACAGTCATAAAGAATTCAATCATCCATATCCTTTATAGAAAAATGAAGAATACTTTGTTGACTTGAAATTTAAGCTAAATGAAGATATTAATCCAACAAAAGCAACTCATCCAGGAATGACACCATCAGATCTTCAAGCAGCCAGAAAAGAATGCCATGATCTACTAAGGCAAGGATTGATTGAGCCAACTAAGTCAAACTGGGCATGCCAAACTTTCTATGTAGAAAAAAGGGCTGAAAAATTAAGGGGAAAGAAAAGGTTAATCATTGACTATAAGCCTCTTAATCATTTTCTTAAAGATGATAAGTTCCCTATCCCAAAGGCTTCATCTCTCCCCACCTTGATCAGAGAATCAAACTTATTTTCAAAGTTTGATTTAAAATCAGGTTTTTGGCAACTTGGCCTAAAACCAGAAGATCGATACAAAACAGCATTTTGTATTCCAAATGCTCAGTATCAGTGGACAGTCTTACCTTTTGGTTTAAAAGTAGCACCTTCTCTCTTCCAGAAAGCCATGACCAAAATCTTTGAACCCATCTTGGAAAACACTCTTGTCTACATAGATGACATTCTCCTTTTTTCAAAAGATATTGCCTCTCATAAAAAATTGTTGAACCAATTCTTTGAAATAGCAGATCAACATGGGATCATGCTTTCAGAAAAAAAGATCCAGCTTGCCCAATCCCAGATTGATTTCTTAGGGATGCATTTTTCCCAGGGTACCTACAAGCCTCAGCCTCACATAGCTCAAGAGCTATTAAACTTTCCTGATGAAAATCTCACGGTTAAACAAATCCAACAATTCTTAGGAATTGTGAATTATATCCGAGATTTTATCCCCAGAGCAGCCCAATATACCAGTTCTTTATCCAGACTTTTGAAGGAAAACTTTTCTCCATGGTCAGAAGAACAGACGATAGCTATCAAAGAACTCAAAAAGATTGCTCAAAATCCCCCAGCGTTGAAGATCCCTGGAACAGGCCAGAGGATATTACAAATTGATGCAAGTGATCATTATTGGAGAGCTATCATGATAGAACAAGAAGGAGAGAAGAATTATTATTGTGGCCATGCTAGTGGACAATTCAAGGAAGCAGAAAAGCACTATCACACCACATTCAAAGAAGCTTTGGCGGTAAAAAATGGAATCAAAAAATTTTATTTTCATTTAAGGGGACACCGGTTCCAGGTTCATATAGATAATTCATCATTTCCAAAAATCTTGGAGTTCAAAAACAAGATACCACCAGATCCTCAAATCTTAAGGCTCAAGGATTGGTTCTCTAGATATGATTTTTGTGTGAAACACATCAAAGGGAAGAATAATCTGATTCCTGATTTCCTATCCAGGCCAACCCACAAAACTGTTAAGGTAATAACCTCCACTCACTCCTTCCCACTGATATTCATGGCAAAATCATTATCTGAGACAGCCAAGACTGTTAAGATGTTCCCTCCAGGACTAGTCACCCCTACTCCTGCACAAATCCTTGAATATGCCAAGTCCCATTATTTCCATTTTCTACATGAGACCATGAGGTTCAAACATACCCCAACAGAGATATTTAACCCTGAAATACCCTTTGGAGGTATATTTGAATTGTTCTGTGATGTTGGGTGGGATCTGTGTGAACCAACCATTTGGGCCATCTGGTGTAACACAGTGCAGTATTCAATTTCCATCGCCATAAAACCTTTGATGACATACAACATGTTGACAGATCCATACAAGGATGAATATCTTTTATGGACGATGTTAGAATGGTTTTCTCCTTTGGCATGGTGGCGTATGAAGTTGAAGCAAATTCTGGATATTGAAAGACAAAAAGGGATTTTAGAAGATCACATAGAGAATTTAGTTTCTATTGTGATTATTCATCGTCCTTATTTCATGGAACAGGGACAACTCTGGTCTAGAAATGAAGCTTAAGTCTGGGGAACTTTTGAAGCATATCCCTTGGAAGAAAGTTATCGTCATCCGCTAGCAAGGCATCTCTGTGAGATCAATAATTACTCATACAAGACTGTAGATCCAAATCTGCCAACTTCATCTCAAAGGCCAAAAGAAAGTTATCCTACTGATAGGATAATACCCCAGAATACTAACGATGGACAAATCAGAACAGAGTTTTATATTCCAGAACCAGTGTTTCAAAAGGCAGAAGATTTAGCTGATGATTATTCTTCATTAGACAGAGACTGGGAAGACTATAATGCTCAATTAATGGAGGATTTATTGCACAAGAAGAAGTACTGTTATCATCACCCGGTATATGGAAGTCTCACAAGATCAGAGGTGCAAAATTACAACTTGTCATTATCCACCAGATCCGACTACAGGTCAGACTAATGTCGGATGGAAAACAGCTGTACAGAGGTGTGCTGTAGAGAGAGTAATCTTCAGGATAAGGATAACCCTTATCTTATCCTGGTTGTGTGCCACGTGTCAGTAGTTTAAAGGTTGCCTTATCTTGTGACTATGCAACCTTATCTTATCAATAATAAAGTAGATTCTATGTTGTAATAATCTTATCTTTTCACGGATAAGATTTTGGATGTTAGTTTCGAATCCTCTCCTATATAAAGAGGATGAGTCTGTATGTTAAGGCACACTGAATTCAATAATGCTCTCTTCTTACTAAAATGTCTTTCTTCTAAAATTTCTCACTTCTCTGAAACTCTGATTCATATAATGATTATCATTTGAAACTCTCAACAGCTAGTATGTTCTACACTCGCCTCTTAGGAGGATCTTGTGTATCAGAACGTCGAATATTGATATCAATTGGTGTGTTATCTCTTTAGTTTATAGATATCTTGCATCAAAGTTATCATAAACTGCTTAATGTCTTGGGTATGGCTCAACAACATATCGGATATCCTGAGATAATGGATATCTATAATGCTTCAAAGAGACAATCCATACGCTTGGTATAAGTTGCTTTCAAACGTTTGCCACGCGTAAGGTAGCTTTAATCAAACAACATAGCATGTATACACCTTAACTTTAAGGGTGTGTTCACTATAGAAGAGAAAAATAATATTAAAAAAATATTCTTTATTTTGTGAAATTCACGGGCTTTAATGATTTACTTTAATTCAAATCAAATTTCTTTTATTCTCATTCTTTTTATTTTCATCTTCTAAATCAAACAAAACATCTTAAGACCTAAGTGACAAAGTGCTGAATCAAGTTCTGAAGTAGGACGACGAAATTCTAAGGACGAGGTTTTTCGGGGACCACTTGTCCACACCAATCACGTGTTATATATATATATATATATATATATTAACCACGTGTTTATATATATATATATATATATATATATATATAATGAGCTTTTAAATAAAATTAGTATACAGAAATTAATCGGATTTGAGAGTTGGCTGTGAAAATTTATTTTCTATAATGAAGAAAGGAAAATTTAGCATATTTTTTCCATCTAAATGATGAGCACTTTATATAATTTATTCTTAATTAATTTATTTGTTTAATGTAGTTTCATGAGTCCTTGAATAATATTTATTATAGTAATGAATGTATTCTATTTTTATCATTAAATTACTTTATGCTAATGAATTTAAATCAATAAGATGTTTTCAAAATTTTGCATTTAATCTTTTATATAAAAAAAGTATGACATTTAATGTGTCCTTGAAATAATTATTTAATTTTTTTTGCCTAGTTATAATTATTTAATGCTAAACACATTTAATATTTATTTAATGTGTTTTTCAAATGGGAGATTTTTCCTAATCTAAAATTTATTGTTTCATGAGTCCTTCGAAAATATTTCATAATGTAATGAATGTATTCTATTTTTATCATTAAATTATTCAATGCTAATGAATTTAAAACAATAAAATATTTTCAAAAAATTATATTTAATATTTTATATAAAAAAGTCTGTCCTTTTGACTATTGTCATATTTAAATTATTTTAACTATTGGAGTACTAATAAAAATATTTATACTTTGTATTAAAAAAAAGTACTATAGTAATGTAATAGTATGTTCTATTTTTTTTATAATACTGTTGTAATATTTTAAATATTATTGTCCTAATAAAATTCTCTCTCTTCAATTTTTTCATAATCTCTTTTAAGTAAAATGCTTGAATTGTATTTCTTTTTTTTTTTTATCACTATTAGTGCGGAGTATTCTTGGAGAATATGATTAGTTATCTTTAGTATAATCTTTTCTCTCAATCACATTTTTTTCCTCTACGAAACGAAACATTATGTGAGGGAATTAAATTCAAAATCAGTATAATCAATCACTTATTGTATTTCATGTGTACACTTTTAGCTCTTTTTATAATTGATATTTATGTATATGATATGAATGTAATTGGTTTCAAGAATTTCACATAAGATTGCTCTCATATAGCATTTTATTTGAGACTCGTTAGTCAATATGTAAGTAGTAACAAATTATTAATATAAAAAAAATGTCCAAATAGTAACTACTAACCAGGCTCATACAATATGTTTACCTGGGGCTGGGAGTACATCTCAATCTTTTTTTTTTTTAAATAGTACATGTAATGTAATGTACACAATTCACAGTATGATGAGCGATGCCTATTATAAAAAAAAACTGTGTTCACCCTTCCAAATCGGTTCTTCTCAACAATAATATTTAATTAGTTAAATTCTCCATTAATATATAATATATCTATAACACTAGAACATAATCAACAAAACCGAAATTTAGTCAACGTAATATAAGCACCGAGGTTGCCTTGATCCACTTTTGACTATAATCAATAACACTATATAATGCGCACTCCGATAAGAAAAGTACACAAATATTGGAAACTGCCGTCATCCATTTTTTTGCTTTATGTTATGACAGCAAACTGAACTAAAGCAGAAGAAGCGCCATCCATGTCTCGGCTTCATAAGTCAACAACAGGTCAGCAGCAACAGTTTCATTCCCTACACCAAATCCTGTCCCCATACATGTCAAGTGTTGTTGTATCCGTTTTATTATGGCATGCCATTGCTGTGCTTTTGCTTTCAAATTTGGCCTCTGCTGAGGGCATTGAGGCCACAAATGGAGGCACAAAACACAGAGGTAAGGTGATCTATGTCCACAATGGGGCTGTTGCCACTGATGACGGTAGATGCTCAAGGATTGGGAAGGATGTTCTGAGAGAAGGAGGGCATGCAGTGGATGCAGCAGTGGCTTCTGCCCTTTGTTTGGGGGTTGTGAGTCCTGCTTCAAGTGGCCTTGGTGGTGGTGCCTTTATGCTTCTCAGGTTTTCTTTTTTTAATTATTATCTACAAATGTTAGTCGTTAATTATTAGTTTTTTTTATTTTTCCCTCCCTCTTTTTTTCTTTTCCCACCAAACCAATCTTATAATTCCTTATGCTTCTCAGGTTGAATAATGGGGGTGGCAAAGGCTTTTGATATGAGAGAAACTGCTCCTGCTCTTTCTTGCAAGGTACCCTTTTAACTCTTTAACCATCTAAATCATTATTTCCTTTTTCAATTTTTGGATTTTTCGTATGCTTATTATATTTTTATTTTTTTTTAAATTGATGGATTTGTTATATGATTGAGACTCAAGAGAAAAAGAGAGAAAACCATAAAAAAAAACTCAACATTTTGATCCTTGTTTATTTCATTTTCTTTCATCATTACATAACCTTGTATTGATTTTTTTTTTAACACAAAGGCTAATGGTGTCTTTAGGCACTAAATTATTAAAGAAATAAAATAAAAAGTATCTGATAAAAATACAAGGGCATGTTTATTTTTTTTGTGTTTTCATTTTCTATTTTTACTTTTAATTTACAAAATTGATACATTGTTTTAAACTGTATTCTTAGTTTTCAAAGATTTTTAAGGAAGGGAACCCTAAAAAAAACTTTTTTTTTCTGTTTTCTGTACAAACATTTGAAAACAGGAAATAGATTGAAAGCAATGTGACAGTTTTACATATTAAAAGTAAAAACATAAATAAAAAAGGAAATGAATGCAGAAATAAATTAAGTAGTTGTTATATTAAAATAAAATATTTAACCAACATGGGGTGTTAGGGTTAGAAAATAACCATATAGTACAAACATTTGAAAACAGAAAATATATCGAAAACAATGTGACAGTTTTCCCAATTAAAAGTAAAAACATAAAATAAAAAAGAGGAAATGGATGCAAAAATAAATTAAGTAGTTGTTATATTAAAATAAAATGTTTAACCAACATGCTGTGTTATGTGACACCCTCTACCCCTCACATATATATTAATAAAGGAATAAAAATTCAAATATTAATTAAAAGTATTTTTAAAACATTTTTAAATACAAGCTTTTCAAATGGGTAAAAGGCTCACATTCACTTTCTTCTACATCATATTCAAATTTGTCCAAATAAATAATAAAGTCATCTCGACTCAAAGAAAGTCATATAAGTCTCATACAATTAATATAGAACCTATATCCTAATATCACATCCTATCAGAGCGTGGTGTTCTCGTGTCCTCTAGCATGAGGTTCTTCATAGTCATCCACCTATTCATCTGCTCCCCCGAACACAAAGTTCAAGATCATCACAGGATCCAAACACAAACAGCAAACCGGGAGTGAGTCATCACATTGCTAACTACTAGAGAGAAACAACACAACATATAATAGCCAAATACAATTTACTTAGCATATCTCACATTATTTCATCACTTTGTCATTTATCAATCACACTTTTCATCCATCAATCACACCTTTCAATCATCAATCATTATACACAGGAATCACACACTCCGATCAAGACATAATAACACATCAATTTCATAATAAACAATTAGCAAGCGTATGCGACAGTTATGCTAAGACTCAAGCCTATATGCAATGTGGTACCATGTCAGTGAAAAACCACCCTGGGACGCTTAGGAGTACATAACAAGACACACTACACAATGAGTTTGTCAGGTCACTCTCACTAAGTAAGATCATAGGGAGACCAGTCAGGGTCACGATGTTTTGCGAGAATGCTCCAACCATATGGGATCAACATAGGCTTAAAGGAGCACTCAAACCCGGTGACCCCCAAGGCCTACACTCCGAAGAGTCCGTCAGGGCCTCTCCCTTTTGATTCAGGTCCAACCCCTAAAATTATTTTAGCACACAGACACTGTTTGTGAATTATACAATACCCATGACCTCACACTCGTGTTTTAAACACGTACAACATATTGCGCTACAATTTAACATTGGTTCCTAAATAGGAAACCTACGCTTTCTGTTTAACACTGCGCATTTACACTTTTCTCAAGATAACACTGGTCGGGTTATTGTACAATTCACAGCTTACAACACAAATAATGTCACATCAAGAGTTAATCACACACTTATTTATAACCAAAACTCATTCATAATTTCACATCTCATAATGTCACAATCCACCATCACATATTTCATTTATAAGCACTACTCATGAATTATACAATACCCCCGACCTCACACTCGTGTTTCAAACACGTTTAACACATTGTGCTACAATTTAACACTGGTTCCTGAATAGGAAACCTACATTTTCTCTTAAACATTGCGCATCAACGTTTTTCTCAAGATAACACTGGTCGGATTATTGTATAATTCATAGCTCACAACATAATTATTGTCACATCAAGTGTCAAACACACACACTTATTCACAATCAGATATCATGCTCACAATTTAACATCTCATAATATCACATCAATCATCTCATTTTTACATGTATCTCGCAAATTGACACATTCAACTTTGTACTACTCAATCTTCACTATAATATTATAATACCATTATAATAACTTATTACACCTTATAACTTATACACATCACACAATAATAATATTTGCATGATACAAAACATATATATGTATATGTATATAGTAAATTAAACTACATTGTTTTTAATCAAAGAATTTCTTTAACAATCAATTTAATATTACATCAAAAGAAATTACCACTAGACATTAACTTTATAATTTTCTTTAATTTATTATTTTAGTATTACAATAATTATATACACATAACATGTTGATTATCGTCGTAGAAAAATTAGAACAAGATAATAATTTGTATAAAATAAGTCATTGAATAATATTATTTAAAATATAATTTACGTTAATAAAAAGAGCTTAATTTTTCTAAGGGGTTCACACTCAACACAAGAACACATTAATTTCATAGCAATTTCTCATTGGGACATCAACTGATTCATCAAACATATATAATTCACTGTAATAATTAAAAGGATAAAATAAAAATTGCAAGAACACCCCAAAGCCCATTCCAATTGATATCTCTAAGGATCCCTACACATGTTCTCACTAATCTCCAATTGTGAATAACTCATCCCTTACCTCTAAGCGGACTCACGTTCCTGAGATTCCTCCAGTTATTCCTCCGACTGCTCCGATAAAATTCTCAAACGTCAGAGAGACGGAGAAGAGATTGAAGCCTCCACTTGTACTGTCTTCATGCGATTCCTTTTTCTCCTTCCACGAACATTATCTCACAAATCCCAACGGTGAAAGTGTGCGAAATTGAATTTCGAACAACATACCCAAATTTCATGAAAATCCAACGGTTAACGAAACCGGGATCGTAATTTTACTGAGACCGTTTTTGGTTTCTGCGGGAAAGGAAAAGACTACAATGCGAAAGGTATTTCTCTGAGCTCAAACATGATATCAAAATTTCCAACGGTGAGAATTCTCGGAATTGAGCTGCGAACTTAGTGTTCAAATTTCACGACGATGAACGAGTCCGAGATCGTCGTTTTTCTGAGATAGGTTAGGTGGCCTGCGGAAAAAAGAGAGGGTTTTGGGAGAAGAGAAAAAAACGAAATTGTGAGGCAGAGAAAACTGCGGAGTCAGTCTGAAAACTGACCTAGCATGTTGCTATTTATAGCTAGGGGCATTTACGACCTATTATTTACTCTATTTATTTATTTATTATTTTATAAAAACAAACTTTATTTTATTCTCTATCAAACAAATAAATAAAATACTCTTTTTATTTTCTCTCAAATCATTATTTTAATTAATAATTATATCTCCTTATTTATTTATTTATAAAATCTCATCATTTTTTTAAAACTCTATTTATTTATAAATAACAATCTTTTTTAATCTAGTTTACGAAAATTGGGATGTTACATGGTTGGAAAATAACCATACAGTACAAACATTTGAAAACAGAAAATAGATTGAAAACAATGTGACAGTTTTACAAATTAAAAGTAAAAACATAAAATAGAAAAGAGGAAATGAATGCAGAAATAAATTAGGTAGTCGTTATGTTAAAATAAAATGTTTAACTAACATGGTGTGTTATGGTTGGAAAATAGCCATACACCATGTGGTTAGGAGTTTGATCCTTAGATCCATGTGCATGCTAGAACACATATTGGGAGATATTAATCCATTAAATAGATTTATTTTATCTGGAGGAATCCTTTCTGAGAAAAATTTTATTAGGGAAGACAGTATTATTGCATCAGAAACCCAAGTGTGATAAGTGTTTCCTTTCTTAATAAAATCGTGTAACTTTTGGATGTTTAAAATCGGCACTGATTTTAAAGTTTAAAATATAAAAATTATGTAGTACTTAATTTTTTAAATAGTTGTAAACAATTCATAAGGTGTATTAAACATGATTTATCCATTTTTGTCAGGATATGTATGCTGGAAATACTACTTTGAAGGCCAAAGGTGGCCTATCTGTAGCAGTTCCTGGAGAACTTGCTGGCCTTCATGAGGCGTGGAAACAACATGGGAAGCTTCCATGGAAAAGACTTATAAAGCCAGCTGAGTTTCTAGCACGTAGAGGGTTTAAAGTATCACCATTCCTCCACATGCAGATGGAAGCATCAGAGTCAGATATATTGGAAGACAAGGGTCTTCGTAGCATATTTGCACCAAATGGAAAACTCTTGAATATAGGTGACATTTGCTACAATAACAAACTAGCTGAGACTCTCAGAACAATATCCGAGTCTGGTCCACAAGCCTTCTATGATGGATTGATTGGTCTTAATTTAGTTAAAGATGTTCAGAATGCTGGAGGGATATTGAGCATGAAAGACCTCAAAAGTTACACTGTTAAACAGAAGGAACCCATATCTAATGATGTTCTTGGACTAACGCTCCTTGGCATGCCTCCCCCTTCAGGTGGGCATCCAATGATGCTAGTAAGTCTATCTGATTCACTACCTATGTGTTATTGTTAACAAGTTTTTTCTTTTCTTGATATCTACCTTATTATTAGCAAATTAAGGGATTTAGCCAATGCTGTCTTTTGTTACAGCTGCTGAACATTCTAGATCAATATAAGCTCCCTTCTGGCCTTTCTGGTGCCCTTGGCTTCCATCGAGAAATTGAAGCTTTGAAGCATGTATTTGCCGTGAGAATGAATCTTGGTGACCCTGATTTTGTAAATATAACTGAGGTTCTTTCTGATATGCTTTCTCATAGTTTTGCTAAAGTGTTGAAAAATGACATCAATGATAATAAGACTTTTGGCCCCAGTCATTACGGCGGCAGGTAAGCTCCTAAGTTCATTGAGTTTACACTAATTTTCACATTGATTCATGCCTGTGCTAGTTAATTAGGCTCTTTAGATTCCATGTTTGTCTTATGCTACCTCACACACTAGCAATATGCAGCTTTTGGTGTGAATGACAAGAATAAAATGCAGCAAATGTTGACAATTAATGCATCATAACTTGCGCGTCTCCATAAACTAGAGTTGAAAGATTCAATGAAATCAATTTCTTGACCAATTGGTTTCATAATATAGTCAACTTGAAACATATAGAAAGATATATCTTGATTGAGGAAGTGTCTGCAACTTGTATACAAAGGTTGACTTTAGGTGTTTTAGGCATTTGGTCAACTTGATTATGCTGTACGTGTCTATCTAAATTGTATTTGTCCTTAAAAGTAGCCCTGATTACAGTTTAGTTCACATTTAATTTAGTTTTTGTAAGTACAAATGATTTTAATTTATAGATGCATTTGGCTTAACGGAAACTGAGAGGTGATGCAGCTATGTTACTACGCGGTTTACAACAGAACAACTATGTAGTGAACGACACGGTTTACAACAGAACAACTATCTAGTATCTAGGCTTATTCAGTTAGAACCACCAATGTCATTTAACCGTCAAGTGAAGTAATGAATTCAATCTTCACAAACCAGCATATAGTAGCAGCCTCACATTACATTCTGTTACTCACAGTGTTAACATGACATGATAAAAAGGAAGTTTAAAATGATTGTATGTATGGGCACTAAGTTGTATTATATATATAAAGATCCAATTAAAAATAAGTTCTAAACTAAAATTAATTTTGTGGCAATACAGAATTCTCAGTTGTGCTGAACTGTGTTCGCAGGTGGAATCCGATAAATGATCATGGTACAAGTCATTTAAGTATAATAGATCCCGAGAGAAACGCCATTGCCATGACATGCACTGTAAATTCATATTTTGGTTCAAAGATCCTTTCACCAAGTACAGGAATAGTACTGAACAATGAAATGGATGATTTTTCCATCCCTAGAAATGTTACCAAGGATGTTCCACCACCAGCTCCTGCCAATTTCATCATGCCAGGAAAGCGGCCACTATCATCCATGTCACCCACTATTGTCCTTAAGGTAATCAATCCTTTATCAAGATTTGACTTTCTTAAATGTGGATATCCTCTTCCACATTACCATCCATGTCACCCACTAACATTCATTTCACCCACTACTGCTCAAGTTGAGCTTCATCAAGAGATAGAGATAAAAAGAATTTTAATTTATTAAAGGTGAAATTAGTCAATTGGTCCCCGAACTATTTGAGTGTTTTCAAGTAGATCTTGAAACTAAAATTTATTAATTGGGTTCTTCATCATGTAATTTTTTTTAAATGAGTCACTAGGGTTTTTTAGTTTAGGGACTTAATAAAAAAAGAAAGTTTCGAGACCTATTTGAAAATGTTCAAATATTTTAATATTTTAGGAACCAACCGATTAATTTAACCTTTATTAAATAACACAATCACTCTTATCAAGCATACAAAAGAACAAATGTTGATTGCAATGGTTATGAAATCCTTTCACTATTATTAATTCAAGGTACTCATATTCTTTACTTGCAATGATTTCTTACCATGCCTATACAGGATGGGAAGCTAAAAGCTGTAGTAGGTGCAAGTGGAGGTGGTTTCATCATTGGTGGAACTGCAGAAGTACTTTTGAATCACTTCGTTAAAGGACTGAATCCTTTTTCTTCTGTAACGGCTCCAAGGGTCTATCATCAGGTACTCTATTTAAAGTTTTTGGGGGGTTGCTTGTTATTTCTTCCTCTGATTGGTAAGCTCTGATTTGCACAAACTGATAAACAACTTAATTATGTGCTTATTGAATAAGTGTTTGTCATTTAAGTGATTATGTATAAGTTGTTTCTTTAATTCAAGAGGAAATTAAATATGATTAAACTGTTTTCATAAGTTGTAATTGTTTTCATAAATTATACTGGAGAACAAATTGAATTAAGCTAAGAGCAACTTATGGACAAAATAATAGGCTATTTTCATAAATACTTATGCCACATGATAAACTGTAATAAATTCTTCCCAACGCACCTTAAGAGTGTTATAGATATATTATATATATAATGAATGGCAGCATTAAAACCGAGGAAAAATGTTATTATCACTTATCAGAATTTAAAACTTCTAACTTGAATCCATATTTTTGTCCCTGTAAGCTGTTTCTCTTTCTCCTATGGTTCATTTCAATTAATAAGAATTTTGTCTTTATGTAGCTACTGTTATTCTGATATTTTTCTCTTTTGTGATTGTGACTACGTACTTATCTCGACATGTTGTTTTATGCAGCTACTACCTAACGTGGTTAATTATGAGAATTGGACAACTGTGTTCGGTGACCACTTTGAAGTTCCAGCTGATATCAGGAAAGCCCTTAAAAGTAAGGGTCATGTCCTAAAGGGCCTTGCCGGTGGGACTATTTGCCAATTCATTGTTTTAGACACTATTGTGCCCTACGAACAAAATAAAGGGATTGAAAACGAAACGCTTGTGGCAGTGAGTGATCCAAGAAAGGGTGGTTTTCCTGCAGGCTTTTGAGATAATTCATCTCATCTATGCAAGTTTTCTCCTTTACATGATTCTTACACTGCTTGCTGTATTTCGTTAATGGGAATAAAAAATCTATACAATTTGGCTTCTGGTTATCTCAAAGTCTCTACAAGTTCAACTACCCTGCTTGTTCTCATCTATGCAAGTTTTCTCCTTTACATGATTCTTCTACTGCTAATTGTATTTAAATTGAATAATGGGAATGAAAAATGTACACAATTTTCTTCTGGTTATCTCAACAAGTCTCTACTCCTACTCCAGTAGTTAATTACATCACTTTGCTTCCTCTTCTGCCCTTGAGAGCTTCCTACACCAATCAAATTACAAGAAAAATGATGAAGGTCTGAATTAATTTATACTGGAGTGGATATTACACAAATAGAAGTAATAAATGATAATTCCTATAAACTCAATCAAAATAAAAGGGGAATGCATAGAATTAATCTCTAATTTTCACTTATGAAGAGGATTTATCACTTGATGACTCAATTGATGTACATTTATATGTCTGCCATGATCACTCCACTAGGAACACACAATCGAGAATGACGCTCTCAACCAGCTTCTTCTGTATATATGCCAGTGTTTTGGTTAACTGTTTTCTCTTTCCTCTAAATTTCCCTAATATTGGAGTGGAGACAAACATGGAATAGAGATTACAACTCCTTCATTTTCTCTCCATTCTTCATATTTCTAAACCAAATGTGATAATAAAAAAAGTGACCTCTTATTCATTTCCCTTTTATTCAAACACATCTCCCAATAACCAAATGTGTAAAGTCGTGAAGATAGCTTGATCCCATAACTTCATAATTCATAAACACATCTCCCAATTTATTTTTTTAATATTTAGGATTATAGGTTGTCATAGCTGCTACGAACTTTTTTGTTGGTAAGTGATTATTGACTGATTATAGCTGCTATAATTATAACATTTGCTTACCTCAATTATATGATATTAGGCGTGTTTTATTTATTAAAAATTTTCCCTTTAATATGCTAAGAAGACAAATGAGACAAAGCATTCTTGGCCTCCTTTAAGAAATTATTTAGAGATCGATCAGGACGATGGTTGTAGTTGGGCGATCAATTTCAATTGCAATTATACTCATTATATGATTATATTATCATATTGAAGTTCTTTTTATTATAAAATAAAATGCGATGATGGATGGTGTAATTATACGAAGCAACCAAGTGGGGAAGAAAAGGCAATAAAACCACATTATTCAGTCTACTTTTTTCTTTTTTGCTTTAGCACAATCATGGAAAGCAATATATATCTAATAGATGACTTAAAAAATTATTAAACTTTGCATTATCATTTATTACATTACTTAAATAAAATGAATTGCCGCTTAATCTTTTTTTAAGGCTAGCTAATCCAAATTAACACTCTATTAACAAGATTCCATGTCAATTATTCGTGAGACATAGCATGCAAAACATTACAAAATGGATGAGTTTGAGACAAAGGTGTAGGTAGTAGTGTTTACTAAAAGTGGTTAAGACATGGCGATGGTGAAGAGAAGCATTGGTGTTTGTAAGAGGCTTTCTGGTTCTTCTTCTTGTTTGAGCACTTCAACTGCAACAAGTGATAATGATATTGCTCGGAGGCTTCAGCTTCCACCATTTGATTACAAACCACGGCCATACAAAGGACCTTTGGCTGATGAAGTTTTTGCCAAACGGAAAAAGTTCCTTGGTCCTTCCTTGTTCCACTTCTATCAAAAACCTGTGAGTCTCCAAAATTGATCAACCTTTTATTAGTTACTATATGATAATCTTTTATCTATGTTTTCTTAATTTTACTTTCTGTGAAAATTGAGTCAAAGAAATGAAGTATAAATAATTATATTATTTGAAAATGAGTCTCCACAAGGACTATCATATATTTGGCCCATCACCATAAGTGAGGAGGAGTTATAGCTACACATTATTTAATACATTTTGTATGATACTCTTTCATTAAAATTTATGGAGAATTACAAAATTATAAATTATGGAGTAGAATTTATTAAATATGAAAAGAGACCTATTTTTGTAAATTTTAACAAATTTCAATCAATACATATACATAAGTATGTGTTTTTTTTTTTTTTGAAGAAGCATAAGTATGTGTTAAAAAGTGTGTAACTGACTTTTCTCGATAAGTAAATTAGTAAAATACAGAGGACTTCTCACTGAGAAAACCATTTTTTTGTTTATGACTTTATGTAGCTCAACATTGTGGAGGGCAAGATGCAATATCTATTCGATGAGAATGGTAGGCGTTATCTTGATGCTTTTGCTGGAATAGTTACTATCTCCTGTGGACATTGCCATCCTGAAGTTTTGAATGCTATAATGGAGCAAAGTAAACTCTTGCAGCATACAACAACCATATATCTACACCATGCAATAGCTGATTTTGCAGAGGCCTTGGCATCCAAAGTGCCTGGAAACCTTAAGGTCAAATTCATCTTCATAATGTGTGTTTCAGTTACTATATCCGAACAAGGGAAGGATCCTCTTGCATTAATTTTTCACATGATCCAGTCCCATAAAAAATTTGTAATATTTTATATCTGTTTCTCTTAACATAAATATTTACAAATTTTAATAAACCTTTGCCAAATTTAATGTCTATGAAGAAAGATAAATAATGCAATGTGGCATGGCCAAAAAGCCAAATTTGACATTGGAGTACTTCTGCTTAAGGCTTTCATTGGTGGAAAGCAATGTTTGACTTTATAGTGTGCTAGATTATTCAACCAATTGCAATATGGAACATGATGTTCAACTAAGCAATTTATATTGCAGGTTGTTTATTTTGTAAATTCTGGTTCAGAGGCAAATGACTTGGCGATGCTGATGGCCCGTTTATACACTGGTAATATGGGTATGATTTCCTTAAGGAATGCATATCATGGAGGAAGTTCTAGTACAATTGGACTCACCGCGATGAACACATGGAAATACCCAATACCAGAGGTTTGTCCACACACACAAACACGTGTATATATGTATCCAAAAAAACACACAAACATGTATATCATTGTAACCTACTCCATGCTACTCTAGTTGTAACCATATCATTGATTTTTTTATTGACAAATGTTAGTTGTTAGTATTATTAGTTTTTGTTAGTTGAGGGATTCGAATCCGCGAACTCTCCCTCCTTCCCTTCTCCCTTCACCACTAAACCAACATTATATCTCCTATAAGGCAGTAACCATATCATTGTAAACGATGAATTAACTTTGTATTAAAGATGTGGAATGCTAATTTTTTTTTTACAATATTTAACTCTTCAAGGGAGAAGTTCATCATATCATGAATCCAGATCCATACCGTGGAATCTTTGGCTCAGATGCCAATAGGTACGCCAGAGAATTGCAAGATCATATTGACTATGGCACATCAGGAAAAGTTGCTGGATTTATAGCTGAAACAATTCAGGCATGTATAATCCATCCATCATGTTTAATTTCTAAACTTCAGAGTGGTATTTATAGCCACACACACCTTAGTGTGGTTTTCCTATGACTTTTTCCTCATGTCATGGCTTCTTCTAGGGAGCTGGAGGAGCAGTTGAACTGGCACCTGGGTACCTAAAACTGGTCTATGACATTGTACACAAAGCTGGTGGTGTCTGCATTGCTGATGAAGTGCAATGTGGGTTTGCGCGCACAGGAAGCCATTTTTGGGGATTTGAGACACAGGGTGTCATTCCTGATATAGTTACTATGGCAAAGGTCTAGACCCTCATCTCTTCTTTCTAAGTTTTTATTTTTAACTAATTGCAGGAGACAGTGACACCTTAATAATGTACTTCAAGTGCAACATCAGTCTGTTGTAAGGTTCATTATTATTTATGCATATAGGAAGCATGTTCCCATTAGAGGAACTAATTTGATGATACAACTATAAATAGATAATTAAGATTAGGTTTAAGTAAAGCAATCTTAAACATTTAATATATAGTTGAATGTTAAATTAATTCTTCTCACTTGTTGCACTCTTACTGTATAACTTTTAAGCAAAAATTCCATGTTTTTCCTTTTATTGTTTTTAGCTTCATTTTTTTTTT
Organism: Glycine max; assembly: GCF_000004515.6. Classification (NCBI taxonomy): domain Eukaryota; kingdom Viridiplantae; phylum Streptophyta; class Magnoliopsida; order Fabales; family Fabaceae; genus Glycine; species Glycine max. Next base: position 37,990,088 of record NC_038247.2, read on the forward strand.
TTTGTGTGTTTTTTCAGTATACTATGTATTTTGTTCTAGCATTACCTTCAGATAGGACCAATTTTTTTTAAGTGCCTCTCATGTACCTTTTCTAGAATTCCATTGTATGATTTGTACCTCATGTTAATATGCATCAGGGTATTGGCAATGGTTTGCCATTAGCAGCTGTAGTTACAACTCCAGAAATAGCGAGTGTGATGGCTCAAAAGCTTCAATTTAATACTTTTGGAGGGAACCCTGTATGTTCTGCCGGGGGACTTGCTGTGCTCAGAGTTCTTGACAAGGAGAAGCGTCAATCTCATTGTGCTGATGTTGGTTCTCACTTGATTCAGCGTTTAAGATCCCTGATGCAAATACATGACAGTACGGTTATCTTGAATCTTATATACCAAAAAGATTCATGCTTTTGTGTTGTGATATATTTTTATTTTTTGATACATTTGCCTTTTCTTATGTATCTATATGAAGCTTCATTACATAGAACATACATATGCCATAATTTTGTTGATTATTTTGATAATTTTTATATATGTCCAGTCATTGGAGATGTAAGAGGAAGAGGCTTAATGGTGGGGATAGAATTTGTCACCGATAGAAAAGAGAAGACACCTGCAAAGGCTGAAACAACAGCATTGCACGAAAGATTCAGAGGTAAGAAATTTGGTTGAATAAAAAGAATTGCATATGAAGCTTTCTTTTCCAAAATTTCTACAAAACATAGTAACTGTTTACTCCTATAAATTGTAGAGCTCGGTATTCTAGTTGGAAAAGGAGGGCTGCATGGAAATGTTTTTAGGATCAAGCCACCAATGTGTTTCACCAAAGATGATGCAGGTATATAAATAAATTCTGTCCTGGCTCTCTTTAACCAAGTTGTGGAGTCCAGATTCTTTGTTGAAGTCCACTGACTGGCTTCCTGATGTGCAGATTTTGTTGTGGATGCCTTGGACTATGCTATATCTAAGTTGTGAGATTCTGCCTGGAATCAAGATATGATTATATATCCTGCTAGCTACAAGTGGATCATCAATCCAATTTTCTATAAGGAAACAAATCCTGCTAGCTGCACTTTTGTACGTGTGTTCATTGCTGTTGTGTATTTCACATACTACCAATAACACTGCAATGCTCCCATTGCAAAGTGAAAATCCTGTAAACAATTGACAATATAAATTGAATGTGAATAAGTGGATTGGTGTGTATGTTTAGTTTCCCAATAGTATATATAGAAAATCAAATGAAAACAAGAAACCTTCAGCACATTAATATTTTCTCACTCAGCATCTTGGACAGAAACTCAAGTATCCATCCAAGAAAAATGAAATTCACGATGAATATTGTTGAGCACTATCACTATCAGAACTTCAAGGAACGAGACAAGTAACACCAACATATTGTGGCCACACACCATAAAGACCAGAGTAGAGAAGAAGATTATCATAGAAAATCATTTTGTAGTTGATTGAATAAAGATACAATAAGACTGTATGAATGCTCTAAATATAGAGCCTATTAGAGTTAACAACTTTCTAACAAACTAATAACAACTGATATTTTTAATAAACTACTCTTAGCAATCACAAAAAATAAATTACGTCCACTAAGAGAGTCTAGAGTTGATTCATTTTCCAAAACACCCAACATAACATTATATGAATTTTACATGACCAACTTCCACACAGACTCATGGCAGATTCTAAATATTTCATTTTTGCAACAATCCGATATACACCATGCGTCCAAAATCAATTTATTTACAAGCCCGTATGCATAAAATGAGCTAGCAGTCATATTTACAACTTCTCCATAACGCAAAACTGCAGGAAAAATGTGAGCAACCTGGACCTCTCATGACACATGGTTTTGATGCTCTTTGCCAAAGAAACTGACCCATATTCATCATCACATCACGTTCATGTTATGAGTTTGCGCTCTTGTAATCTTGTTGTGAGACTAAGCAGGTTCCCGGGGTCTATTAGACCACAGTGAGCTCAAAGCCCTCAGGCGTTGGAAATATTCCCCCAAAGCAAGCAAGCATCGAGCCGCCTGACGGATTGTAAGTATTCGAGACATTTGCTCCAAGGTTTCTTGCCGAAGATGGTCAGCCTGTTTCACATAGAGCATGGTTAAATCTCTAATATTCATTAGCCAAGCTAAAACTTTTTGAAGTTGTAAATTGGTAGTGTATATATAGCAGTTAATGATCTTCAAAGATGTTTCTGTTAATGTATCATTCATTAACCATCACTGTACTTTGTGACCTTACATTTACACTATATAGGCATCCTCAGTGAATCCACCTAAATGCTAAATGGGAAGTTGGTAACGCTAAATGAAAATTTGGCTAGCAAGCACTAAGTGACCAAGATGAATGGGTAAAGCTTTTGAAGTGAATCACAAGTCACAGCTAACGTAATAGATGAAATTAAATGCCAACGGTAATGAGATGCTGAAAATAGATCATAAATCACTAATTATGTTTTTAAACTTTGAATTTATTGATTAAATTGTTGTTTTTCATTTCTACTGAGGATTTCTTTAGAATGGAAAATATTTCAGTTTCAGTATCCGACTATCCTTGCTAAGAATTTGGGAATGGAAATTATTTTATGAAATATTTGTCATCTAGTTGGAATCAAATTATGGGTTTTACACATCAAAAAGTAAATTTAAAATCAACTTCTCTATAGAACAATATATAGAGTGATGTATAACAACTAGTTCAGATATGAAATATCATTGACTTTACAAGATTAATAGCTTCAAATCACTTCAACAGTACCCTCAACCCAAAAAACTATACATTGAAAATAACCAAACATCTGATCCTATTTCATATGACACAATCATGATATTTAAAGCACACCATACAGTTGCTTTTCTATTTTGGATCTATAGTGAGTAGAGCCAGAGAGACAGGCACACAAATAAGCACATGTGGATTAGAAAGTATATTTACAAGAACACATACATAAATTATTTTTTTTCATAGAACACCTGGATAAAAATTGCAACCAGCAGGAGGCATCCATTGTTAGCATGGCAAGTTGTGTAAAGGAAATTTCTACTAAATTGAGAACTAGTGTCTATCAAGAAAACAGGATATATTACCTGTTTCACAAAGCTCACCAGATCTTCCAACTTCTCCATTGCAGAAGTCATCTGTGGAATATACGTTCCTTCCATGAACTGCCCAGCTGCTACACTATCAGCAAGTGTTTGGCGGAGTTTGTCCATACCTTGTGAAAGGGCATCTTCTGCTTGCTGACATGATTGTCCAAGGTTATAGATATTCAAACGCTGTTGCTCCGTCAGGGGTTCAATCAGGGGACCAAGAACCTGCAATTAAATAAAAGTGTCAGCAAGCACCATAGTACATTACAAGCTTACAGCATGATATAGTTGAATATGGCAATAGAAATAATCTCAAATTCATCAAGCATCTCAATAAATCCATTTTTATAAAATTTCAAATTCAGGTGTGGAGATGCTATTCTTGACCAAGGCAAGAAGTCATGACTAAATCTTAAGAGCATTTCAGTAGATCTTGCCTAAAGTATAAAAACTGTAATAAATGAATGCAGTTTCAAATTTCCCCCATTATATCTCTCAAGAAGACTGTAAAAGAAGTTATTAATAAAAATTCAATAATAATGAGAAAGTCCTCAAAGGCAGTGACTGAATTTAGATATACACATTCTATATTTCTATGAAAACATTTTTAACTACTTTCGTTTATTAAATATGAGGCACCACCTTTAGAAGCTCCGAGGGGTGAAAGCCTCCAATCCACAGGAAAAATCTTTCAGCTGTTGTTTTCCACATACCGGACATAACATAGAAAACATCTGCTTTTGCAGCAGCAGATTTCATGCGAAACATTTCGGCATAGTGGCTCATCATACCATCTACTAAAATCCTGAGCTCTACGTCACCAATATGAGCATTTAAAGCATTTCTCAGTTCTGTGATTTGTCTATTTTGCTCATTCACCCAGTGTCCATACTCCATCTCAAAGGTTGTAATTCCTGCAACTATTGTATTATTAGAATGCAAGAACAAATTGGAAAATAGAGTATAACACAAGAAGAAAAGCTGCTCATGGAAAACCAAGAACAATATTACATCAATCAAAACAAACTAACTTAAGCTTGCATAGCACCATGAAAAATTCTGAACAATTAAATAGTTGCATTGCCAATAAGATTCCCGAAAGTTGTGCCTGGGAGCTAGTATAAGACACTTTCAAGATATGTGTACGGTACACAAATTTTTCTCAACTTACCAACAGTTTAGTTATGGTTTTGTACAACATCCAACATAGAAAAGGAATAACAATTTTAATGTATAAGACCTGATAATCTAGCTTGGCAGCACATATCATGCAAGATACATATTAAAAGTTCTCCAACTGGCATATACCAAGACTCTAAACATTCTGCCATTTTCTGGATATTTGGAAGAAAAATAACAAATTCTATTTTAAAACTAATTATGATTTTAAACCAAAAGGTTGCTACAGGACTAAGAAAATGTTTTTTAATATTTTGAGATGGCAGACACAAACAAGATTTTAGTATTTAGATGTCCATTAGTAAGAGATTTAAGCACATTTGGAAAAACTGATTTCGCCACAGAAGAAAATTTTAAAACATCAAGTTACAAAGACATGGAATAGCAAGACACATAAAAACTCCAAGTGCAATGCAAATATATGGCAGCAATAGCATAATAACAAACCAACCTGAATTTACTGATCCAGCAAAACCCAGATGATTAGAATCCAACCCACCACCTATATACATTCCCTGCAGTTTAGTTTCCTCAAGATATTAAAGTGAGAGGAAAAGGAAGGAAGATGCTGATCAACATAATGTGATCCACAAGAGAAACTACAAGTATATTAACTCATCTTCCCCAAACCTGCTGTCTTGCACGTTCAAGTTCTTGCTCCAACTGCATCAACTTCAAACGACTTGATTCTAACTGCTGCACATAGGCCTGTAAGGCAATATCAGCAACCACATGATCATTAGTATATCTAAACACTAATTGCGTGTCAGACAACGAATCAATGCATATTCATTCAAACCTTTTTCCTCAATCGGCTCTTACGAGCAGCCTCTCGATTTTGTGCAAGACGTCTTTGTATCTGCATGTTTGACCATATTAGATTCCTATTTGTTTCCACCATATATAGGCATAAAAGAGAGTATGAATTCAAGCCATATATTGAAATTGAATACAGATTCCTCAAAGTCCAAAATGGCAGGACTAACATACTTGTCACCCTAATTGTATACATGAAGCTCAAGATGGAGGGGAAAGAAATGTGAAAAGGCTGTGATTTGCCATGCCAAAACATTCCCAATAATAACTCTCCATAATTCTAGATGGTTTGATTACTTCATTACATTATAGAACAACACCCTACGGAATAAAACTTGAAGCTTCAAAATGACAACATATTTAATGAAAAAAACATTTAATGTCAGACAAATGTCCCAACGAAAGAAATTAGAAATTTTAATGCTCAATTATCTACATCTGCATTTACAGGTAAGTTGAGCTGACAATTCAGGTATTTTTATTTTATGGAAGTCAGGGAAAACCCTCTGACAGAATGTATTAGAAACCACGTGGGTATGAAACAGTATTTACATCTGCTCTCAGCGGTAAAGAAGTATATATAGTTGCAATTAACAAAATACTACCAAGAAATAAGCCTTCTTTCTTTTCTTTTGTTTGGGGAAGAGATAGGGCAAGACAAAACGAGTTTGCATAACATGTTCTTACCTTATCAGTAGGTTTGCTAGCTTCTTGGTCATACTTATTAGGTTCTCCCAGTATACCATGAGAAGCATCCTCTGACTGGGTATTAAACAGCACAAACGAATTTGGTTAGTAGGCAGAATAGGCCTTATAATCTTATTTACCAATGAAACAAAGCACGGATTTCATAGACTTGCACCTGACTATCAAACTTCATGTCTGCCTCATCAATTAAAGGCATGGCTGCACTTAAATTTCCATTACTTTTGAAGCCTTCTCCCCACATACTAATCTGGTGGATCGGATCGTACACACTCATACTTCTCGGGGAAACAAACTGCGGGGATGCTGAATTCATGTTCTAAGAACTGATCAGTGCTGCAACTCAATAATCATTCAACACATACTCCTATACAGAAAACTGCTGTCAGGAAAAACAGAAAAAAAAAAAGATGAATTAAAGCTTAATCAATCTTAAAATGCATTGAAGATTGCAAGCCAAACACATTCACTTAAAAAATTAATAACTGAAGAAATTTTGTAAGGAAAAAGAGAAAACAAAATAAGAATAAAAGGGTAGCAGGAGCAAGAAGCAAAAAAAGACATAAAAGGGTAGCAAAGTAGATCATGCAATTGCCACTGTTCCAACCTTTCTGATACCAGAAAAGTGACTATGAGAGAGACGAAGAGTGAAATTCCTTAATTAATAGCTACCAATCCATGATAAACAAACAGAACTTTAAAATCTCAAGAAAAAACAGACATCACAAGCTAAAGAGAATCACAAAAAAAAAAACGAATAATTCATTTAATTAAACCGTGTTTTAGTTTCTTCCCCAACCGCGGCCACGTTTGTACGACAACCGCCACAGACAACGCCTATGCAACAGAATCTATAGTACGATTTTCCCATTAATAAGGCAGCAAAACCACCTCATCATTTTTAGTAAACATAGGAACACAAAACCAAATCCTACATAGCACCACCCTTTTACCTTTTTTTTGTTTCCCTTTTTCCAAAGACAACAAAAGTTTTAAGTAACAACTGCCAGAAGAAAAGTACCAGTAATCATAGTAGTTCAAAACAAAGATAAAAATAAAGGCATCAATCTATCTAAGTATCTATTGATGTCATGATATTTAGTTGGCAAAGTACAACCAAACTTTGATCTGTACCAATTTCCTCCCTTGACAGTTATAGAATTATCCACAAAAACTGTAAAATAAAAACTAAAAAGCCAAACCTTGTGATAATAAAAAAAAAAGCCACTTTGTGAAAACGTTATATACGTTGTCTTATTATTTTCCCGCTTAAATCTTCATGCCAACATGGCTAGCTATCAGAACTGCAGAAGAACGCAAGACCCTTCCATTCCATCATTGCGTTGGTTCGGAAGACGACGCTTTCAGAGACAGCCTCTAGCTTCAATTTTTATTATATAATAAAAAAATGGAAACGTAGCCCACCATTTTTAAATGGGGTTACATTATTTATTTATGTATATACAAACAGATAGAAATAAGTTAATGATTCGTTGGAGTGTTATTCAATTCATTTATCAGTGAGGTTTTGGATTGAATTCTATGAATGAAAAAAAAGTAATTAATAAGAAAATAGTATTTTATGGGTTGTCAATTAGATTTTTTTATAAAAATTAATCATTTGTAAAGTTAATAAATATTCGGTATAAACAATATGTTACTAAAATAAATAAAAAATGTATTAGAGGAGTTTTTTTTTGTGTGTGTCTTGTTATTGGAGGGTGGAACTTTTTTTTATGTGTTGTTGTTAAATGCTTGTTGGTGTTGAGCTACAGAGAGTCAAATATATTTTCACAAACCAAGTGTCACAGTCATCGTCATGTTTCCACTATGGCTAATGTGCGCACCAGGTAGATCACGACTGTGACTGTTCCCCTCACTGTTTCAACGCCACCGGAATATATATCATCGCCGGCACTGCTACATTTATATCATATACTATTATAGTATACTATAATATGTAATAATGTAGCATACCATCATATAATATTTCATGGTTGGTTTTGTATTTATATAATTATTTGAGGTAACCTATACTTCTTAGTTGTTAATTATAAGTTATTATTGGTGTCACCATCCACGAAATTACTTACAAATGATAACTTAAGTAGAATGCGGGCACTAACACGGCACCACCAACAATATTAGAAAGTCAAGAAATTATGAGTTTTATATGATTAATTGAGGGTGGGGTGCAGTGTTTAGAGTAGAAGGGAACGTCATACCTTCACACGAGATTGGACAAAACCTAATCATTTCAATATTCTTTTCGTGTCTTACATTATACACACAGCCTAACATTAGGCTGGTTTTATGCGTTGCTTTTCATGCTATTTAAATTACTAATTAACAAATTAATACGAATATTTGTACCTTTGCATTCCCAGCGTTATTAACTATTAACTATTATTGAAATTGCATACTACTTGCGTAGATTGTTATCATCAGAATTGGCAGATACTTACCCTAAACAACCTATTTAAGGTTATTAGATCACTTTTTTGGGTTTCATTATGTCAGATAATATGTAAGAATTTTTATCATTTTTTTTTCTTTTGTAGTAAAATCCAACTTAAATTCTTAGATTTAACTTATATAGAAAAAAAAATAGAAACTCTTTTTTTTTCTCATATGATATTAAAAAATAATATTTTAAAAAAAATATAAATTCTTAAGAACTTTTTTCTTAGAATTCAACTTCCAACGTAAAAAACTTTTAAACAAAAATAATAATAGATTTAATCAACATGTATTCTTTAACTCAATCTTACGTCTCTCTGTTAGATTAGATATTTGATAGGCTAAGGAATATGAATATTAATGAAGACTTTCGAAATGTTGAGTACTTCTATTAGGCTACTTGGCTAGTGATTCGATGCATCCCACTCCACTTTTTTAACCATTGACCTGACCTCCACGATAAATATACCAAATTCCAAAAGCATCTGTGCCTAATAAATCAAAGCATCTAAAGCACTAAACAAGTATCTATCGAGATTAATTAAATCGTGTGGACCCTAAGCATAATATTTAATGCTTATTGATTTCTTTTACGTTAATGTTTATTGATATCTTACCATATGTATCATTCTTTCAGTAATTAAAATATAGTAGAAAAGCATTCAGCAAAAAAAAAAAAAAATATATATATATATATATATATATAGTAGAAAATAATAATAATAATAAATAATAAATAATATGTCAAATCATTATTAAATAAGATTTAAATCATCAATTTCGCCTCACATTATGTTCCACAAATAAAAACTTCACATATAAATTAAAATTAAAAAATTGAATTTTCTATTTTTTTTATCACAATCTTTGACAAAGCATTGTTACGGGTTTTGGTTATTCTTCCTTCCTCGACCTAATCAATCATTCTCCTATTAAGTTTATTTAAGCAATTCACCGTTAATTATAAAAATGTGAACAATTCGTTTTCTTTTCTTAACTGCAATCAAAGCGAAGCTGCTTCAGACCGACTAAATATAGAACGCATGAACAACGGTTGATTTCTCCCTCGATCACAATCAATTTATAGTCATGTGATATCAATGACTTTCGTTCCCGAATAGAATTAAAACAAAGCTTGATTAGGTTTCTTCTAACATCCTAAAATTTTAATATAATAATTATTATTAGTTTTATTTAAAAAATTATTAATATAAGAATTTATTTGAATTAAAATGATTATGATAATATATATATATATATATATATATATATATATATATTTTTGAAATACTTGTATTATGATACATTAAATACCGTTGAAATAATTGAATAATAAAAATTATGTTTGTTTTAATTACTTTATTTAAAATTGATCGAGTTAAATAATTAGTTTATCAATAAAAAAATTAGATGGTTAATATAAGATTTTTGAAATTATTTTTTATAATTATAAAAGAAAGTGTAACAACTCCATATCCTAATTAATAAGATTAAAAGATTATTATTATTGTAAATATAATTATTATAGTAATAATATAACATTACATATTTAGTTTGGATAAGATATTTATTATATTTGAATTTGTGATCATTGAGAATAATTTAAATCTTATCATGTTTTATATTGATGTATCTTGAAGGAAAATAAGATACTAGATTTAATAATTAGATAAATCTATATAATAGAGTAGAAAAAGATAAAGAAAAAATTGATTAGTCAAATCTATCAAGAATATATCTCATGTGATCTAATCTTAAATCATATTCTCTTGTATTATATAAAAATAGACAATTCTCTTATCCTAGAACTCTATAGTGGGTCTCTCTCATAAATAGAACATTAGTAAATCACATAAGCTTGAGAAGACAGAAGAAATAAAGAGAATTTTGTTGACCCACTAAATGGAGAAGATAAATAAAAACGAAGAACACGTGAATTATTATGTGCTTCAAGAGGTGAGTAAAACAACCTTCTTTTTTTAAACTTTCATGCTAAAAATTTTTAGAAATGCGTCTTTTTGAGTTTACCCATTATAAATCGATAAATTGATACATTGATCCTTGCGAGAATTAATTTCTGTGATGATTGCAAAATTTAGATTCCATAGTATTCTTGCATGAAGTTATTTAAGTGTATGATATAATCATACCAACATGTAGATTTTACTATTCATGATTTTACAAAAAGTGGTATTGCAATGTACAAATCTTCATTAGTTGCATATTAAATCTTAGAATTTATTTGAAAATTCATGAATCAGCTTGCTTGAGTTTTACGTTTAATTATCATAACTTATATGATGTTTTAATTTGGGGTATGACTTTGTAATGTATTATTAGTGTATATGATATTAGAGTATTTATTTGCTAGTTATCTCGAATGATGTTTTATAATTATGTGTAAGTTAATCATCATCTTCTAGGAAGTGGTAGTAGTGTATCTTTTATTTTGAGAATTAAATATACATGAAATATCTCTATTTAGGATGAAAAAGAGATATGAAATGCTTCCATCTAAAATGAGAATGAAATAATAGATATATTCACCTGGGACAGGAAAAAGATCCTGAATACCTCCTTTATGACTTGAGAGACAATGTGTGTGTTCATAAATGAAATTTTAAAATTTTTATTCATAGATATTTTAAATTATTTTTTTATGATAACAAATGACGTTACATTTCTAACACACGGAGAATGCAAAAATTGTTTTATTCATAATTATGATCAATTTAGAACAAGTATTGTTTCAAGGCAATTCAAATCAAGATTTTTCTCTCAAGTAGGTTGATGAAGCAATTATTTTTTAGATAATACTTTGATGCATTAATTCAATTCTAGGCAATAGAGCAAAACACTTCAATTGATAATACGTTGAGGGAAATGCTGATTAGGTTGGAAAAAGATGGATAATGACATGAACGTATAAAGGATTCGCCAAAGGTAGTGATAAAAACATTAAAAAATTCGCTTTTTATTTTAATTCACGTGTTAAGTTTTTATTGATGAGGTATAATGTGATATGTGAGACACCCAAGTAAGATTGGTGATTTGAATCCTAGTAAATGTCACTATAAAATTCTAACACTATTTGTTTGTAGTATTAATTAAGAATGCTAGCTATGGGTAATGTATCCATACGAATATCCGCATCTAACAAAAAGATTTATCTGACTTTATATTTATGCGTAAAGCAATGTTTAGCATCATGATCCAGCCTTCCAAAACAAATCCATACTTATATTATACTCAAATGGGTATGTATCCAAACCTGTTGTTAGTATTTTATTCATGGAATATATTTTCTTTTCGATGTATCTTTTTTATAAGTATTAAAGCAAAAATATTTTTTGACATTAAAATTATTTTTATGAAATGAAAATTAAAGGTACAATTTTTTATTTTATTTTTTTAAAATATCTAAAATATTTTTAAACTAATTATAAATATAATAAACAGTTATTTATATAATTATATTTACTGTAGGGGTAATATAGATGTTGGATGAGTGCTATACTACATATATCAGTACCTGTACCATTAAATAAAAAGCTTACATATAAGTAATTATATTGCGTATCCATTACTCTTAAATCCAATTATCATTCTAATACTAATTAAATTCATATTTATTATTTAATACCCTCTTCGCATGTAAATATACAAATTTATTGTAATTAATTTTTATACAAGTAAATTTTAAATATTACATGCAATATAATGAGTTTATAAAAAAAATTAAAAGTGCAATACAATACTAGTAATTAAAACGAAATAGACTACTGATTCACAAATTTTATGGAATTTGAGAAAGATTGACTAAAGCACACACACACAAAAATAACATTTTAGTATAAAAATGAAATTTAATGTGTTAAATTACTTGTTAAGTGTAATATGATATTTTATATTCTTTTTAAATGACATAATTATATAAGATATGAAATTTTATGGAATTTGAGAAAGATTGACTAAAGCACACACACACAAAAATAACATTTTAGTATAAAAATGAAATTTAATGTGTTAATTACTTGTTAAGTGTAATATGATATTTTATACTCTTTTTAAATGGCATAATTATATAAGATATGAAATAGACAGGAGGAGTTTGCATCAGGCCCACATCTTTTTTGTTTTCATGGAAAGATCACATTCTTACACTTAACCCATAAATATTTTCTTATACAATAGTTTCTCCATCCATATTTCTTTACATAATCTTATTTCGTAAAAAATTCATGTAAAGATACCTAAGCCAGTTAGAATCAATACGATGTTGCGTGTAGGATATATTAAAATCCGCATTAATTAATGCTACGCTATGCAGCGCGCACAAACTTGTTCCATTGAGACAAAAGAGTTCAAAACTGACTCGGTAAGTTGTTATCTACATGTCATTCTTTGTCCCTTTTGTCTTTTGGTTTGATATTTTAATTAGCAATCACCACAAACCACACACCTATTTTGTGTCACATATTGGCCTTTCAGATCGTGTTGGGACGAGGATGATGATCATCACACATTTTTCAGTTCCCTTCTTATGGGATGACTTCTTTTTTGTGTGTGCTAGATCCATCGGTTGTATACTATACTTGTATTCACCAAACGTAAACCAAACCAAAACAAAAAATTGGTGATGCGAAAATGCCCATTATGCAAATACTATAGTCGAAAGTGATAAAAAATGTTGTTGCTTCCGTGAATTTGCAGGATTCTAGACCCTCACTCACAGAAGTTTTCGTTATGATTTTGGTTTGAACAATTTCTTACAAACTTTATCTTAAAAAGAGGTGAAAAAGGAAAAGTGCCATTAGAAATTTCTTACTAATAAAAGCAAAGGAAATGCTATGACTATCATTTGTTTGATGATATGAAGTACTGCTTCACACGCGGAAGATAATTTGAGTCCATGTTTGGTTCAGTTTAGATTTGTTTAATAAACTACCCCCAAAAACTATAGATTTATATAATAATGTTTTAAACAATAGTGCAATTCATTGATTCTAGATTATTTTTACACCGATAATAAGTCACAACTGAGTCATTTCCATAGTAAGGTTCTTCCCCTTTTCCTTAATTTATTGTAAGTTACCTTTGCCTACCACTTTAAAATAACCCTTATTTTCTAACTTCGGAATCCAAATCTACTTTGGCACTCTTTTTGGTTCTAGCAATATCTGTTCTAGCCGAACAGCTCAAGTAGGCCCAACATTCCCCAACTAACAATTTACACTCTTTTCTTTGCCCATTTTCTTTTACTTGTTCTCTTTGTTGCTTAATTTTTCCTAGTGACAAGATAGGAGATCCGATCACACTTTAATTTTTTTTCCAACAAGTCAACAATTAAGCATTATACAAACCATGTTAATTTATCAGATTTATTAATTTTAGGGTTATTAATTACTTACTCTTATTTTTTTATGATGAAAAATAATGTGGCTGAAAGTTAGTCAAATTTTATAATAAAAAATAATTATTAATAAAATTAATAAATATTTCACATTTATTACATGATAACATAAAAGTTATATAAAATTCTAAACAAAGTACTTCAAATCAAGACAACACTTGTAAGTTTGAACTACGAGATGCAAGGTTCAATTTTATTTTATTTTCTTTAAAAAAGGGGATCTTTGAATATTAGCTTTTTTTTTTCTCAACTTGTGTTCCTTATTCATTCTTCAATTATATTATAGGTTTATGTTATTTTCAGATAACACTTATTGATGCACATTATTTTGACTAAGACTCCAAATAATGTTTTATTTTAAAAATACAACGATGAAAAATAAGAGTCGGAGATCCTTGGTACTAAAAAAGTAATCAACAATGGAAATTAAAGACAAAAATTATAATGACTATGATTTCGAAAGTTAATTATTAAAAAAAGTTTATAATGATTATTGATAGTTAGGATTGATATCCTAAGTTTTAAATGTTTTTCATATTGACAAGTGGCTATAATATTTTCAACTATTTTAATTTAGAATTTTTATTTTAATATTTTTTATCAATAAATATTCATTATTAATTTATTAGTTTTTTCACTTTATTTTAATACTTTAATTCTTGAACCTACAATTTTAACACTTTATTTCCAACCATTTACATTTTTGCAACATCTCTTTCTCCCTAATTTATCTGCTCTAAACTCAAATCTATTTATATTTTTGTGGTTTCTTTATCCTTATTTTTCTCTCCGCACTATTTTTATCCTTATTTTATTTTTACATTTTTGCAGTCTTTCTCCCTTAATTTTCTACTCCAAATTAAACTTAAACTTATCCATGTTCTTGTAATCTCTTTCTTCCTACATTTTTCTTCTCACAGCTTACACTTTAAGTTTTGGCACCAAAAAATCCCATGATTAGATTACCTAAAAAGAATCAAGTTCTAGGAGCGAGTTCATGGCTTTAAGAATCAAGTTCTACAAAATAAATTTATGAATATACTTAGTATTTATCCGTAAAAAATGTTAATGAATGGATTATATATTTTATTAAATAAATTATGGATAGATTAAGATTATATTAATAAATCTTTAATAGATAATAAATAAATCAATAGATTATTTTAAATGCCGGAAGAAAAAAAGCTTGTCTATCACTTAGAATGTGTGTGTACGTAGAGATATCGCAAAGAAAATTTAACAAGGTGGAGTGAAGATCCGAGCCATGCACCTACACTACCCTTTAGGAGGTCTAGGTGCCTAAAAAAGGAACTTTAATTTCAATGGAAATTTGGAAACACCCTTTACCCAATATGGCCGTCTGGAATCTTCGAATACTCTTCCTAAAATTTTGGGATCTTCTGGTTCTTAGTTTCTATGATTATTATTAATTATTATTATTCCTTTACATTGCTGACCTTAATTTATTCATAAAACATTTGCAAGTAATGAACCATACGTGTATCGGAAAAGGCACAGACAATGAATGAAGCATAAGGGGCGCCCATTGTACTTGCGAGGGACATTGGGACACCTTCACCTTGTGTATTGTATGGTACAATGGCGTCACCAACTGTGTAAGTCTAATATTAAATAAAAAAAAAGCAAAATTGTTGTAATTGTAATTGTAATTGTTGTAAAAGAAAAAAGGCCGAAACGATAAGCAATAGATAAGATTGGATATGGATTGGATTATGTGCTTAAGAAAAGAAGACATTTAAGAAACAATAATTAAAAAAAAAGATTGGATAAGTTTAAATAATTGTATGCAATTAGGTCTCGGTGTAAATGATGTGCATAAAGCTACAATGATGGTGGTGGGTGCATTTGGAATGGCCGATTGACACAAGAGTGATTTTCTTTTTCATATTCCCTATTTTGTGTTGGTTTGAATATAATTAATAATGGCAAGTGATACGTCAAGCAAACACACCCAATTGGCTTTTCCTATTGGTGGTTTTATTTCAAATGGCAATCCAAAGTGGGTTGTCACTAAGAATGGCTATTGGGGCCTCTCAAGTTATGGAAGAATTTAGATTCCCAAATAGTAGCAACCCAACTTGTGTATTTTGGCAAACAATAAAAAATAGCAAGGGACATCAACATTGCATATTAAGAAAGACAAATGTTAATAAGTTATTTTAGGATATTAATTTAAAATTTTAAAATAAAAATATTTTTATTACAAGATAGAAAATTACATTATTTATAAATTTTTTTGTTTTTTTATAATAAATAATTTTCTTTTAATTCCTTAACTATATCCTATTAAAAAAATGGAAAGAAGATGCTAAGTTGGTAACTACTTTCATCATTTATTCAAGACAGTTACACATGGAGATATGTTTTGCGTAATCGTTTAGCATGCTGGAAATTACGGGGAGGAGAAATGTGTTTTTATAGCTGCTTCTATGATGTCTTCCTCTTGCGTCATTGAATCTTCGTTTGATTTTATCAGTGACATCAGGCAATACCTTATTTAGTAACACCATTTCAATGTGATGATGCAGAGTAGTGTTTTTAATTTTTTAATATTTAATTAGAAAAAATATGTTTCTTAATCATAAACGAAACTCAATATTTTTTTTTTCTTTTTTCTTGAAAGAAGTGTATAGGAATGATGAAGAATTTGTAATAATAATATTTCTAAATCATATTGAATTAAGTGAATTCCTCAAAACCCAGCTGCACAATATGTAAAAACAATTATATTTATTCTATCAAGTTCATAGATCAACTACAACAAAATAAATTTAGCTTAATTAGTAATTTTTAATTTAAGTATTAAATATGTAATTAAGTATTAAATATTTAAAGGGTGAAGAATAATCGTGATCTATAAAAATAATTATATTTATAATTTGATAAATACTGAAAAGTCTATGTAATTTTATTTCATTTATTGGCAAATTGAGAAAAAAAATTATAACAATTGTTGAGATTATTTATTTATTTTAAATGGAAAAATATTAATAATGATCATTTAATGTTTTTAGGGAGACTAACCATTTATCTAATACAAAAATAATGATACAGTTTAGTGGAATCAATTTTTCTTTGATTCTTGTAACAAAAACTTTTTGTTTGATTCTCCATCTTTTATTTATTTGTCTTATTCTTGAATTAAAGAATAAAGACCATGCTAAAAGAATTAGTGGATCTTTTAGTCAAATAAATACATGTTAGCACATTTTCTTCATGATAGTTAAATCCTTACTTTGTATTATATATATATATATATATATATATATATATATATATATATATATATATATATATATATATATATATATATATAATTTACATTTTTATACAACATGACACATTTCGAAATATTAAGACATTATCAACAAGAGTTTTTTTCTTCTTCATAATAATAACAGTTCACTTACTGATTAGATAGTTGCCTCAATGGGTAATTTATCACATGCACAAGGCTTTCAATACAACCCCACCTTATCCCTTGTCCCCTTCTTTTTATGTTAATCCATTGTGAGCCTTTTATCTTCCTGATTTTATAGGATAACCTTTAACATTTCATTTTGTTAAAAAAAGAAAAAACATTATAGTTAGTTGACAAAAGGAAGACGTTGAGTCTTACTACACGTTATCTTTTACTTTAAATAAAAGATGAACCGTATTTTAAAAATATTTTATACTTGAGTTAATTTAAGTTGGATCAAGTTGTTTATATACATATGGAGAGTAGGGCTTCTATCATAACATTATCTTATAAGGGAATATAAAAATAACTAATAATAATTATCATATCAAATTTAAAATAATAGTCACTTGAAATTAAAATATATAAAATTTTAAATTTTAATATATCATTAAATCTCTGAAAATTTATCAATAATAAAATTTTTATAAAAGATCTCAATTATCATTTTCTGAAACATCTCAATCAACTCATCACTGTGAAAGTTAATGTCACTGTTACGATTAACGTTACGATTATTGTCGTCACCGATATCATTAGCATAATTATTATTATCGTCGTTACCACCATCATGATCGTAGTTACTATTGTCAATGTCCTCGTGGAATTGTGGTTTCGTGCTGCTAGTTCTTACTAAGAGTGAAAACTCATACATTTCTCTATCAACATTAACATATTTTTTTTCTTTATAATTGATTTCGGATCAATTTACTCATTTTATCATATGCAATCAATTATATATGTAAAAAAATTATGATTTTAATTCTTGAATATAATAATATTAACTTAGCTTAATTATAAATTTTATCACTCATTTTTTATTATTTTGTAAATTTTACAACCTAAGCTTTATTTTTGCAAATTTTGTCATCCATGTTTTCAATTTAGTGAAAAAATTTACAATTAAGGATATTAACTTAATAAAGACAAAAAAACATATTTTAATCTATTTATATTAAATTTATTAAATAAATTAATAAATAATTTATTTTTAATAAAAAGTTGTATATTTCATATACTAAAAATTAACTTTAATTTAATGAGGGTTTTTTTTGTCCCAACTTTAATTTAATGGTTAAAACAATAAAATTTTATATATATATAAAGAATTATTAAAAAGGTAACTTAATTTTCTTTCTGTATATAATTTTTTTCTGCTTTTGTTTTTACGTTAAATAAATAAATTTAATTGACCATTATTTGCACGTGATTAATTGAAAACAATAACGACGACGTGATATAAGTTTGAATGACATATGACGTGATAACATCATATCATTATAAGTATGGATAATAATCTCTCCCGTTTCATTTGTGATGCAAAATGATTATAAAAGAATAACAAATTTACTAGTTTTTTTTTTTATAACAATAGATATTTCAATTTGTAGTTAAAGATTATTTTTTCAAAATATAACGTTTATTTAAAATAATTTTTACTTTTTTTAACATAATTTTTTCCATGAATTTTTATAATTAGACAACCTTGTAATTAGGGCTGTGTCCAACAATTATTAGGCCTAAGACAAAATTTACATTTAAATTTTAATTTATTATTATTTTATTTAATCTATATTTATCAAATTTAATATGTAAATATTTATAATATTTTATTTCAGTATATAAAACGACAAATTTAATTAACCTATTTTTAACATAGGTAATGTTATATAAGATTTAAATAATTTAACTTTTTAATTTTTCAATAATAATTATAGTTGTAATATCTTTATTTTTTAAAAATGAATTAAGAGTTTTAAATTTATTCTCATCTAATATTTTTAATTTTTAGAATTCAAATAAAAAATTGAACATGATTTCATATTTGAAAATGTTTTTAAATTGACTTCCAATTAAAAATGTACATTTGAATACAAAATGGTTGATATAAATAGAATTTTAGTTAAATGTATGATGTTGACATCAATATTTGCACCAAATATTTTTTCTTAATATATATCAATTATAGATTCATTCATTAAAATTAAATTTAAATTTGATACTAATTTCAAAATATATTTTTAGGAAAAAAAGAAAATAGATATAATATAATTTGCTTAATTTTTAAAAATAAATAATAAAATTACACTTAAATTATTTCTAATAATACTTACATCTAAATTTAATATTATGGTCTTATTAATAAAAATAATACTGAATAATATATTATACTATAACATAATTTATCATTTAATAATTAAAATTAATAAAAATTATTTTATTAAAAAATGTATAAAAATATGGAGGCCCTAAAAAAATTGGAGGCCATTTGCTTTAGTGACTTAATCGCTTACACGGCCCTGCTTGTAATTTAATATCATGATGCATGGATGTTAGAGATCTCTTAAGAAATATTTACAATAACAATGATTAGTGATTGAACCCTGGTGCAGAAGCTCTTATTTATTAATTTATTATTATTATTGTTATTATGCGTGGTTGAGCAGAATGGATGTTGTAAATTTTTTAACATAATTTTTTATTTCTATTGATAAAAAAATACTAAATAGAATTCCATGTTCTTTTTCTAAAGATATGGGTATCTGGACTATTAATGAGCCCAAAAAATTGAATTGATGGTCCAAGTCCAAAATCTCCTGACAGCCAGTTCATATCAACTAACACCTAGAATAATTCTAATAATTCTTAAAAAAAAAAACAAATTCTAATAATGTTTTGACCGGACACATATCAATGTAAATTTTCTATGTATTTCTAATTGTTTCAACTTAGTTATTGATGATTTTCGTGATCCAAATGTTAATATAAGATTTTTTTTATACTTAAAAAAAATACTACTTTTTCTTCTTCAAAGATTTTTGGAATGATTTTTAATGGTAGTGGGGAGAAAGAGTTTTTTTGTTATTTTTTTTAAGAATTTAAAACCCTATCCCTAATACTTCTATCATTATCAAAAGACTTAATTAGTACATTTTAACACTTTTACTATTATCCAAAGGCTTAATCATACCTTTTGTTCTTTACTTAAAAAAATTCGTGTATTTTTATCTTTATTTGGACGCCAGAATATCAATGTCGTTCAATGAAATTTATCTCAGCAGTGAATAAAATAAACTAATGCCAATAAATAGTCAACAAGCCGATGACTAAAATTCGTGAAATTTTGAAAATAAAAAACAAAAAGCAGTTATGCACAGAAAAAAGAAAACTTTAGCGACAAATTTCACAAAAATTATAAAAGTAGGAGTGGAAAAACCACAATTAAGCTAGTAATTTGAAATTAAAGAGGTTAAAACGCAGAATTGATGATTATTATTAATCGCAATGGTTAGTTTTGGGAATTCACCGGTTTCACTTTCACTGTAGTTTCGTAACTTGTGTATCTGTGATAACGAAAACTTGAAAAATCAATTCGCACTGGGCAGTTCTAGAGAGAGAAAGAGAAAGATCATCAGTGAGAGATTCTTCATTCTTCTTCTCATTCTCTATTCTAAATTCTTATCTAAGCTAACGATGATGATGAATTAGAAATTCGTGGTTTCCCTAAACCAAACTCGATTCACCCTCTCATTTTCTGAATTTCAATGGCCGATCACTCAGATTCTTCTCCTCTCGTTCCTCCCCTTCCCCTCACCGACCCTTCTGAGATCGACCTCGAAGCTGGTCCCTCCGAACAAATCCAGTGCCGAATTTGTCTCGAAACTGACGGTAATTTCACTTTCATCCTTTTTTTCTTTTTTCTTTTTTCAGTTTTCGTTTTCAGGTTAGGGCAAGGTGCACTTCGATGTCGTTAGAACAATCTATTCTTAATTCTATAGACTAAATAAGCTGTGATTTCGAATTGTACTCGTTCGGTTTATTTAATTCATTTTATTACTTGAATCGGGTGAAGCTGAGAAGCACGGTTATTGGTCAAGCTCGGCTGATTTTGGTTTCAAAGTAAATGAAATGGTTGTATTCGAATAATTTGATAGCATCGCGTTTTTGGCAGTTATGTGTATAGCTGCTATTGGGACTGTTATTGTTCCACGTGTTGGGTATTGCAGCTATGTCTAAGCTTCATGATATGTTTTTTTTTTTTTACTCAGGTAGAGATTTCATAGCCCCTTGTAAGTGCAAAGGTACATCAAAATATGTGCATCGAGAATGTTTGGATCATTGGCGAGCAATTAAGGTAATGATTCCTGATTTATAACATAACAACACAACTTTATAAGTGATGATGATTCGTGATTGATAGCAAGTAAGGATGGCAAGCTACTACTGTTATGTAAAACTGACTGAAGGCTATTTATGGTGCTTGGTAAACCTTTTGTTTGGTTAATCAATTAATCAAATGATCTATGCTATGTTCTCATTTGTTGATCTCGTGATATTTTTTTCTAACCTGTGTCGATTACCCTGTGGTGACGGATTCGAGGGGAGGCATTGCCCCCCATCAAGACTCTTTGTATATGTGAGAAAAAAAATATTAATAGAGAAAAATAAATAAAAAGATAGAATGTTGAGTTAGTGTTTACTTAATTTCCTTCTAGTATTGAATCATATCTCTAGTTTTATACATGAAATTAATAATAAATAATTTTGTGAAATTCATAATTTATTAAATAATCATTTATTAAGTTAAATTTTTAAATAATTGTATAAAAAAAATTCCGACCCCCCTTTCATATATCTCTGGATCTGTCCCTGATAGCCCGTACTTGACTTGGTAACATTTCATATTCTTTCTGATGATTTCTGTTGATTCTTACCCTTCAGCTATCTCTCTCTCTTTGCTACCCATTATCCTATTCGGTGATGAAAAGAGTTTACATGTTTGTCTATTTTATTTTAGGCAGTTTGTGTTTGCAGTTTTGATTTACTCTCCATGGCTTTTAACATGTTTTCCTTGCTCTTGGATCTTTGACCATTGACACATTTTGGTTTAGTAGCTATCTTTATTCTTCCATTCTATTCTTCCTTTTTTTAACGATATAATTATCTTTAAAACGAATTGTTGTGACTTTATCTAATGATGAAAAGTGTAGACCACGGGCTAATTTTTCTTTGAAAATAAATCCTTGAATGAACATGGTGCATTTTATGTGGTGTAAAGTACTGAGTAAATAACCATTGATGGAGAAACACCTGGATATTCCATATTATATACAAGCATCTAGATAATAATATGCACTTTTGTGATGTGCAACCACCTAAACCTTAGTCTTTAAAGTGTGACCCAATATAGGGTGGCAGGACACTTTTTTCCTGTACTCTATGGTTCCATGTGTAAAATGATGTACTTTGCAGTGCTTGACCCAAGAAATATATGGATAATATTTTTTTTTTTAATTGCAGGAAGGGTTTGCCTTTGCTCACTGCACTACATGCAAGGCTCCTTATCATTTGCGTGTCCATGTTGCTGCTGATAGGAAATGGCGTACCCTGAAATTTCGATTTTTTGTCACCAGAGACATGTTGTTTATTTTTCTGTCTGTCCAGCTTGTAGGTGATTTGTTTCCATTAATCTTGCCATCTATATACTTATCCATTTGTACTTTATGAATGCATATAGATGATCTAATTTATCCTCTTAATTGCCTTTATATGCAGGTCATTGCTTCACTGTCATATTTGGTTTATCTAATAGATGGTTACCAGCAGTATTGGCTTCGTCTTCTCTGGGGTTTTGATAGTGAAATGAGCTTTTACTACATATGTGGTAAATTGTGTTAAACTTAAACCATGTCATCAAAATGCTTATACAATATTAGTTTCTGCAAATCCATTTTTTCCTCCATCGCCTTGAGTTTATAGTTTTCCTTGCTCCACATAAAAAGATAGTGTTGGTGTTTATTTTTTGTTGGTATTTTCTAATGCAGGAGCTCTATTGTTTTTTGCCTTGCTTGGCCTCTCTGGGTGCTTCATTACCTGTTATGATCGAAGAGTTCGCAATGATTTAGCTCAGCCTTGTAGAGAATTATGTCTTTGTTGCTGTCAACCTGGGTAATAACCTTGATTTTACAAATTCACAAGCCTCTTATATTGTCAGAACACATGATGAAACTCTGAGCATCTGCATGAGGCATTGTTATAATGCTTGTTTTCTTGCTTAATTGTAGGATGCCAGAAACTATGCTTGGAGTGTAATATATAAGATTTAATTTACACTATATCGCAGGCCCTTCTTTTATTAACTTTTTCTTTCAAAGACAAATTCAGTTGTTAAATTATTCATGCTTGCTTATGCTAAACTGAGAAAGAAGGCTGTCTCATGTTATTAATGAAGTAGGTTATATTTGTAGCAAGTTTGTGACTCAGAATGGCAGTGATTTGTGACTAAGTTTGATTTTTGTTTTGTATGATGTTGCAGAGTTTGTGCAGACTGTCATTTGCCAGGCACTCTTTGTATGTGGACTGATTGCACCACATGCTTTGAGAGTTGTGGAACCATGGCAACTGAATGTGGTGGTTGTTTGGGGGGTGCTGGGGAAGCTGGGCTACCACTATTATTCATTATGGCTTTGATTGTTCTGGGACTTTTTACTGTAATTGGGATATTCTACAGTGTATTGGTTGCTACCATGGTAGGTCAACGGATATGGCAACGTCATTATCACATACTTGCAAAAAGGATGTTAACAAAGGTGTGGTTGGTTTACTTTCTCATCTTTTTGTGCTTTTGGTGCATTGCTATGAGCTGTCAATTCTTGTTGCAATTCAGCTATCAAGTCGTGCTAAATTCCTAACTGATATATGCAATTAGCCCATTTAGCCATCACTTGTTTTTTTTTCCGCATCTAAGTCCTATATAATATCTTCACAGAAACATTTACTAGTATCCAAGAATCTCAACCATAAAATTTTTCTGCTTTTGTAATTGACTTGTTTTTTAGATTCTCTTGCATTAGAGTCATATTGACTGAGGATTTTTCTGATGCTTGATGGTTTTGCGAAAGTAAATGTATTTCAACTACTAGCTTACCTTTACATAATCTTAGAATGTGGGGTTTGTGTTTTTCTCAACATCCCCCCTCACGTCTAGCACTATTGGGTTTGGCATGCGGATGACATGATGGGTGACCCGTTTAATAAATCTAGGATAGACTCTGATATCATCTTAGAATGTAGGTTTGACCCTAACTCAATCCCAAAAGTTAGCTCATGGGGTGAGGGTTGCCCCACTTATATACTCTATATATCTTGGTCTTATTATCTCTAGTTGATGTGAGACTTAGTTTTTCTCAACACCACCCTCACGTCCAGTACTATTGGGTCCAAAAGCTAGCTCATGGGATGAGGGTTGCCCTTCACTTATATATTCTATATATCTTGGCCTAATTTTTTTTTTGATCAGCAAAAATAAGTATTTATATTAATGAAGTACCAGGGGTACTTTAAAGTACAGATATAGGGGTCAGATTTTTGGTTCCATGGCAGACTTAATGTAGTCTAACATAGAACCAGTTTCTGGGTACATAAAATATAATAAACTCTAGTAACAGTCTAACATTACACCCTGAGCTACCTACTAAAACCACTTGTAATGTTACTAGACCAGTGGTTGTAATGGGTAACAAAATCCTTCTCCAAGTTTCGAAGCCATGCCCATAACAAAAAAACTGCATCGTCCATCAGTTTGGTAGCGTCAAATGTTTCATTAGCAAAGATGATTCTGTTCCTATGCCGCCAAATAGTCCATGTCAGGGCTAACCACCACCATTTCCATCTATTGGTCCTTATCCCAAGATTCATGCCTAAAATGTGCTGGAGGAAATGCTGTTTTGGGTTCATTGGGAAGACCCCTACCATGTTCACCCAAGACCATGATGCCCACCAAACTGGTATGACCTTGCTGCAATGAAAAAACAGGTGCCCTTCAATCTCATCCGTACTTCTGCAAAAAGGGCAGCTGCTGTCATTTACCTCTATATGTCTCCGCTGCAAATTAACTTTTGTCGGGAGTCTATTGTTGAGAAGCCGCCATGCGAATACAGAAACTTTAGATGGGATCTTGAGATTCCATAATTCTTCAAAGGTGCTGTCATGACTCTCCTCCGCTGACTCAGCCAGCATCATTTTGTATGCGCTTTTTACAGAATAATGGCCAGTTGGGTCTGCTGTCCACAACCATTGATCTGCTGTGTGAGGCTGAATTGACTTTCCTTCAATATCTTCTAGAAATGATACAGCCATATGTATTTCACTGTCGAACAACGATCTCCTCCACCTAAAGTCCCACACCCATCCTGAATCTTGCTGAAACCCCATCTGCTGAATAAGTTTATCTTGCTAACAGGATATGATGAACAGCCTAGGGTACTTGGTTAGTAGGGAGCCCTCACTGTCCAGCCAATTATCCTCCCAGAACTTAATCTTGTCTAATTATTTCTTAGAATATGGGACTTGTGTTTTTTTCAACACCCCCTTCATGCCTAGTACTATTAAGCTTAGTGCATGAATGACATGGTGGGTTACCTGCTTAATGGATTTAGAATAGACTCTGATACCATCTTAAAATGTGAGACTTGAGTTTTTCTCAACACATAATATGCATTGCTTTTGATGTAGCTGTTTTGATTGACTTCAAAAGGACTTTTTAGTATAATAAAGATGGACAGAGAACTGGAATTATAATATGAAAAGTACTTCCAAACTCTTGTAATAATATACATCCTTGCTATTGATATGTTACCATTATATAGATGAGGATCTTTAATATTGTATAAAAGCTCAGCCAAAAGAAGTAAATATAGAGATATGACAGACTTTGATGGGTCTACTTTCTTCTTCCGAAACTCTTGCTCAGTACATGCTTGCCTCACTTCTTCCTCCCTCCCCCTGATTCTGCTCTCAAAGCAAAACTCCTTTGTCCCACCTGCTGCGTGTGCAGCTGTGTTACATCAAGTTTATCCTCACTCACACCCGTCCCAAGTACATGGGTATGCATTATGCAATCCCCTCCTGCTCTTCCATTGTTTGTATAATTTAGCTAGGGTGGGGCTGTGGTGCTAGGAAGTACTGATGTAACAGAAAGGCTGCCATACCGTTGTCGGACATGTCTCTTATGGATACTCTGAGGACACATTTGGATGTGTCACTGTGGATCGGGATCCTCTCTTGGCTCTGCCACAGGATGTTCTCTGCAGTCAAAATTTGGACCATTTATAATATTTTCTCTCTTTATTAATTACTGTGAAATAACCAATCAACGGTTAAGATTTGGCTGCACACAAAATTGGCTGGTGAGGATGGGATTTGACTCATAGTTTGAGAGTTGATGGGTCTTCACCATTTGGGAGTTGCATTCAATTCATTAGGGAAGTTTACCATAGTTTGAGTTTTTCATCATCTTTTATTTGAAGAGTTTTGTTGGATATATTCTCTTTCCTTAGTCCTTTTTCTGTCTGATAGGACAAGGGTTTTAGATTTGATTTTGCAACTCTCATTTGCTTTTCCGGGTGTGATAGTAATTGGGCTTAGACTTGAATCTGGTATTTTGATGCCTTAAGGCTGGCTTTTGGGCCTCTTTCTGGATTACATTTGACATGGAACACAAACAGTTTGAGATTAGTTGAGTACCAATAATCCCATGTGCTAACTGCGTGTTTTATGAGAACATCATGATGTCCTGAAAAATTCTGACATGGTCTTGATTGTTGATTATGAAATTGTTATTGCTTCTCATCATAGGAGTATGTGGTTGAAGACGCTGATGGAGAGCTGACTGGATCGGATTGGTCTCCCCCGGCTCTCCCACCCGAACATGTTCAGCAGTTGAAAACATTGGGCCTACTATGAGTCCATGAGTTTGGAAGAGTCATCAGTCATCTACTTGATGACGTGAATGCCACTAAAATGTAGATATACATTGGCCCTCCCCATGTTTTGGTAAGCTGGTCCTTTTCATGAAGACCTGCAGTTTATTGATAATTGTGTAATAGGCACTCAATTCACTTTGGCTAGAGTTGTACACTTGTGCTGAACCGCTGATATGTGGAAATTTGTGAATGTCTGACACGTCTACCTAAAGAAAATGGAAGAGGATTCTTTTAATGACCAATAACAAGTTACAGGTACATCGCCATTTCTTTTCCTTGATAGGATTCTGCTTGGCTAGTCAGGTCTTATTGATTGCTGGTCGTATTTGTTTTAAATTTTTATTTTGATTTGGATACTTTACTAATCAAACTCGTACGGTTGCCCCGTGATACAAGCATATTGTTTGGAGTGAGGAAAAATATATGTTTGGTCATGTGTGTTGTTTGTTATAGGTCTTAGTTTTGTCTTCATTCTCTTTCTCCATTAGTTTTGTTTTTTAACTTCTTTTTAGTTACGATGATTTTGTTTCTGTTAAATCTGTTGTGCCGCATAATGGAAGTGAATCTACCTGGCATTTGCATCATTAACTGAGTCTAGAGTTGACAATTAAGCATCCCATAACGCTGTTGATTTGAACAAATGATTATATTGATAATTTTGCATAAAGAAATTTGTTGTTTGTTAGGATCTTATGATCCTTATCATATTCTTAGACTATCTTAGATTATGGCTCGGTTGGTTTAAATTTTAAAAAGTGATTTTTTTAAGAAGCAAATAAAATTTGTTTATGAAAAAAAAGTAGTTTAGACAAAACACAAAAAAAGAGTAGAAAATTGTTATTTTATTAATTTTTTAAAAAAAAACTTAAACAGACAGGCCCTATATCTGATGATTAGTTTTCTCTATTTCCTTGGTTTCCATATTTCTAAATATCTCATGAATTATTTTCTTTTGTAGTTGGGATTATTAATATAAATAGGATATACCGATATAATACTTTATGTTTTCATAAACATATCAGCACATTGTAATAAATTTCATCATATGAATTCCATATCAATCTAATAAAATTTAGTCTATTCTCTATTCTCTTTTTCCTTCGTTTAGTACCTAGAAAAACTCCATTATTTCAAGAGTTCACGCTTCCCCCCATTTTGTTCTTTTACCTCCACACAGCTTTAGCCACCGCAAACCACCATTAATACCTAGTGGTAGTTATGAGAGTTTGCAATATTGGTATGGTTTATTTAGGGCTCAATAGGATTATCATTATTTTTTTTGCGTCAAAAAAGGATTATCATTATTTCTATTTTTCTTCATCCTATTTTTTTAAAAAAAATGTTTCCTTTTGTTTTTTCTATTCATCTGATTTACTTTTGCCTAAAGCAGAGGCAGCAAAAATCATTCGTGTATTTCATTTTTGTCAAAATAAGGAATATCAATCCCACAAAATATTCTTGATAAAATCATAAAATCAAAGCTTGATAAACTTAAGAGCAAAGAAACAAAAATTCATTGAAAAAGAGTTTCAATTTCATGCATGATATTTATTTATTTATATTCTTTTTCACTAGGGAGAAATAGTTTTAACATGAAATGCCCGTTAGCTTAATATTATAAGACGTGTGACTTGGAGAGTTGGTGCTTGGACGTTGCCTCTTGCCTAAGGCATTAATGGAGGTTTGTGGTTGTGGGGATGAAGCTGTGAATGAATCGGAGTTGTGGTTCCTTGAAAAAATAACGAATTTGTGATCGAGTCAAAGCCTGATTCGAACACAGGTTTTTATCGGATTGTATGTAGGTTTACGAAAATAGGCGCGTGTATAATGTTGCATACGTCGTATATCATCACCGACTAGCAATGCCGCGTATATTTTTTTTACATAAACAACGACACATAATTATATTATTATTATTATTGTTGTGGTAAATCAAAGCTATAATGTAAGTATATAACGATAATCTGCACATTGTTTACGTTTAGACATAATTTAGTCTCGTGTCACAAATTATTGATAGTTAATCTTCTTAATTACAGTATTAATTTAGAACTTATATGTGTAAATGTATTTCTAATTTATTATCTGTAAGTACAGCGCATTCAATTAAGAATTAAGAATGCACAGGTTTTACTTGAATATAATGTGTGAATATTATAAATTATATGATATTTTATTCAATTCTTACAAATAAAACAATAATTATTAAGAATCCAATACATAATAAAAATTAAATAAGAATGTGTAAGGGGGTTTATAGTTGGCATGACCATAAGAATTAAATTGATAATATTTGCACGGAGACTAATTTAATAAATTTTTATGTATAAGAGTTCAATTGAAAATTTATGACACATATTAACATATTGAGATTAAATTATTTGTTTAATCTTTACATTTACAATAGACGATGTTGATATTCATACATGTTTTTACTTTCTATTATAGCTTTTATTCAATTCTTTTTTTAACTGCCATAATTTTTACTTTCTATTATAGCTTTTATTACATTTTTTTTATTTCTCGCTTTTGTTTTGACAGGATCTTTTTGTTTCATCATATATACACAATTTTTACTATTATATTTCTTTGGTACATAAAATACATGAAAAACTTTTTACTATTATATGATCTACTATGTCTCTTACTTTTTTTTTATTTCTCTCTTATTTTACTTTCTGTATTTTTCTTTGTTGTTTCATCTTATACACTATTTGTTTATCACATGACATTGTATCTCTTTTCTTTCCCTCTCGTTTTTCTCTTTTGTTTCAATTTGTACACTAAGAAAGTAGGTTGACAAAAATAAAATATATTTAACATATATCTATTTTTTTTTATAACATCATATATTGCATTTATTATTCTTTTCTTTCCATTTTTTCTTTCTAATCTAAAAACCTATATCTAAAAAAAAGGTAGTATTGCATTGCATTTTTAGGATTCCAAAGATAATGGTCCATTCCCTTGTGAAAAAAAATAAATAAAGGACAGGGACAGGCTTGGGCATGTGCATGTCGGTTCTATACGGTGAAAAAGCGTTACACGTGTCCCACGTTTCAATATTTTGTCATTTTCCGATTTGACGACCGACCACAGGGAATGAAATATTAATTTTACAAATCATGCTAAACTCTTGTATGGATTATTACCACAATATTTCAGTTTTTTAAACTTGAAAATTTAATTTCTTCAAAGTAAGAATCTACTTAATACAAAAAAGTAAAAGTATACTTTTGAAAAGGAATTATAATTGTTAATTCAAAAAGTCAATTACTAAAACTGTAACACATACAAATATAACAAATTGTGAAATTATTAAAATTTAATCTGTTTATTTATTTTGTTAATCAACCTATATAATTTTGTATGCTTATCATCTTTGGCCTTTATCGTACAATTTTTTGTACAACATTTATATATAGAAAAACAAAACATTTTCTTATTTTTTTCTCCCTTTTATTTAGTTTCTCCCATATTAAATCTGTGGTATTTGTCCAATCAGATTCAGGACATGTGAATAATATGGGTACGTAGTAGGTTGAAGAAATATCAGTCCTCTGTATTTCCTCAGTAAGTCTTCAGAATTTTTTATGGAAGGACACGTCATAATATATGACCCATCCCTACTGAAAAAGTATAATAATCGAAACTTAACACAATTATTAGGCTTGAGCCTTATCCGAAACTGCTGAACTCCACGTGTATAGAGACGTAGAGTTCCGTCGCTATAAATAGCTTTTGCTTTGAACAAGGTTTTTGTAAGAGCAACAACAATTAACATACATTTAGTGAGAGAATCAATCATCAACCAACCATGTCTGATATTGCCATGTTGGTAGCCGAAGAATATGAGAGAAGGACAAAGCATTATAGGAAGGGTGGTGCTGGCGCTGTACAAGAGAGGAATTTGAACGTGGTTTCTTGTGCTAATTCTTTTTTGGTTCTGAAGGAGAAGATTGAGGTGCAGAAGAAGGAGCTTGTCAAGTGGGTTTTGGAACCCAAAACCCAATTTGCAATTGCTGCTTCTAACAGTTTATTCTCTGCTTGATCGAACAAGTTCAGCTTTCTGGTTGCAATAGTTATTGGCTGTTGGCACCTTATTGTTTTATTATTTTTCCTTTTGTAATCTATATTTAGTTATATTTTGAATTAAAGGTAACTTTGTTCCACGTTCAAAATCTTCGGTGACTCTTTTATATATACTTGGATGCTTATAAATATCGAAAATGTTTGATATTAAATGTTGAGTATGTTTTTGGTCCTCATAAAAAATAAATGTATAATATTTTGATTGGGAGATGATTTTGAGAGATTTCATCCTACATATCAATGTATCAAGTTTTAATTGACAGATATAATCAAGTTTTAATTGACAGATATAATGAACCTGATATTAATAAGTAGGATTCGATATTCTGAATCCAACTTTAAATTAAAATATTACATATTTATATTTTGTAAAAATAAAAAATATACTTAAAATTTTGTAGGGATAAATTTTAAATATTTTAATATTTATAAAATTAAAAAATATATTTGAGCATACATATTTTAACATCTGATCTTATTATGCTTTGTAATTTTTAAACTATTGATTAGATTGACTGGAATTCTAGAGGGTCATAAAGAAACTCATTAGGAGTTGGAGGGATATCTATTGATATAAATAAATTGTAGTGTAAACGCTAGGAAATTAGTATAGATATTTTGATTAAACAAGAAATTAACAGGACATGAAAAACTGTAGTAAATATATGGCAAACGAAGTTGTGTTCGAATGGAAACAGATATCCATGCCCAGCCATATGCGATCTACTTCACAATTTAAAAAGCTTAAATGATGAGAGCTTAAAATTGTATAAAGTTAAATGCACAATAAAGAACGGAAGAGAATGGTTGAAGCAAGTGCTTGAAGGGAAATTTTCAACCAGTACTACCACACACAAGTAAATTTATCATCATATTTTAATTTAAAATTTGTTGAATATTTTTATTCTTATTTAACGTGAAACTTAAAAATTGATACTTAATCTTTTTATTCAATTTTAATATGATACTTTATTTCATACTTATACTTTACATCATAACTTTTTTATATTCTTTTACAAAAATATCCTTTAATAAATACACATTAATGTTGTGAACTCATCGTAACAAAAACATATTTTTATTATAACATAACATAAAAAAGGGATTTCACTTATTAATATATAATAAAAATATATTTTCATTTAACACAATAGTTATTTATTGCAAAAATTATAATAGAATGTAAAAAAAAGTCACACCCAACATAATTTTGAGTATTTTAATAAAAAAATTCTTTCAATTTCTTAACCAATATTTTAAAGACACCTTTATCAATTACCTTATTTTTTAAATAAAACCACAATAATAAGTTTATGTTGTCAACGACTCACTCGCTTTCTTCTTACACTACAACCACTTTCTCACAATAACATCAACACACACCTTCTCACTCACCACACCTATATTTTCTCACACCACACTGACTTTCTTACAATTACATTTACAGTAACACACTAACACACATTCTTTCCCACTGACCACGTCCATTTTCCTACGTCACTTTCTTCTCACACCACATTCTGCACTTACTTTCTCACAATTACAACAACACACCTTTTTTTTCACTCACAATAATAGTGTCATTTTACTTTTTTGTAAAAAAAATATAAAAAATTTCAGTTAATGAAAATTTAACAGAATAAAAACTTGTTTTGGTTGTATTATATTTTTTTGTACAATCCACAATAAAAACATTTCTGTCAAGGATAGTTTTGTTACAAAAAATTCAAGAAAAATATGGGGTGTGAGAATAGAATAACAAAGCCCTGTCTCTTTGTGTACTGCTGGGCCACCTCTTCGGAGACTATTGTTTTATTTGGGTCTGTCGGACCCGTTCTTGTATGATATTGGGCCTAAAAGGGAGGCTTATGGAAATCCAAAACTCTTACGGCTGTCACTTCTTCAATAGTTTTTTTTTTTGGACCATTCTTTTTGGTTAATTTATTAATAGTTAGCCTTTTGTTCTTGAAAAAGAAAATTTGAACTCAACGATCTTTTCTTCCTCCCTTTCTTCTTGAATGATGAACCCAATCTTATAACTCCACTTATTTAATAGTATATATTTTTGAAAAAATATAAAAAAGTATATTAATAAAATTGGAAAATGTAAATAACAATTGCCTTATGTGACCCAACTAAACTCTCAACTCTCCAACTCCAACCCATTCCAGATGTTATACATCATCCTTTACCATCTTGCCTATTAGTATCATGAGCGGAGTTACATATCTTCCTCTTCATTTTTTCATGCCATGCTTTATCTCTATTATGTTTAATTTAATTCTTAACGTTATCGAACCAAAGAAAAAAAATATTTTGGCCTAAAAGATATCACAATTCTTGTTTTGTTTTTATAAAGTTCTAGTTTACATATCGTAATTTCTCATATTTTTTTAGTCTTCATTAGTTTTATCATTTAAGAGTTGTTTGTATGTGTCTTTTCTAAATATCATGTTTTCCTATTGTCTCTAAATATTAATCCCTCATGTTAATTAGCAGTAATATTATCGTTCAACGGATAACAAAATGGAAGTTAATACAAGCATTAGTTACATCAGAATATTTTTTAAAATTTAATAGTGTTTTTCATAAAAAGAAAAATTAAATAAGAAAATGATGATATTTTGAGTAAAAAAGCACATAATTTAGTCCAAAATCAAAATACAAGTGAACAGATCATGCAGACCTAAGAAAATCTCATCATTAAGTCTTTAATGATATATTTGATAAGAAAAAAAAATACAGATAATAATATTTTTTTTCTTTCAATTTTTTTTCTCTCCACTCTCTTTCCTTCATTCCAAACATAAGATAAGAATAAGTTAACACACCCAGCTGATAATGTAGGAATAATGTGTACTCCTATATCTCCTAAAATTAAACAGCAACATTTTTATTTTCCTAAAAACCTGCACAATATGAACCTCACAATTCTTGTCCAACCAATGACGGATAAAGATGAAGAGTACGGATGTCTGGTTAACAAACGATTTTAAAATCACACTCCAACAAAGTACCTGAAAATCAGCACCCCAACATAGTAACTATTTTTCCTTTAGTTAAAATTTTAAAAATTTCTGTATCTCATCAGTTTTAATTTAATTGTTTGAAATTGAAACAAAGGAGCGAGTTAGTGGGTGGAGTACATGATGCTCTTCCACAGGTTTTGTAATTCAATTATTATGTTCACATTCACTACTTCACCGACAGTTCTTAACCATCACATCGATTGGTTGAGCTACTATTTCAACAACTACTCCACTTCCACTATGATCATAGAACCCAGTGACTTTCATTTTCATATAATTTAGTAGTACTATTTTAATACATGCAATGGAATGGAATAGGAATTTCTAGTATAATCCAATTGATGAATAAAAGCTAGTACTTGCTCACTCCACTACGACCAAGTTGCGTACAGTGATCCTTCATTGTCCACAAAATTTGTTTAAACTTTTGATGATATATAATTAAGAAGCTATTTCTAAGGTGACTTTAAGTAGCTCGTTAATTATAAGAAAAATATTTTAAACAGAAAAATGAGAAATTACAATTATTCATTAAAATAATAGTTACAATTTGTAATTTGAAATTTATTACGAAAAATTCGTAACAGAAAGTATATAATAAAGAATTCAGAAAAGAAAAGAGACTGGGACGTGTGATAATATAGTTAATGTGAAATAAAAAAAATATATCATAAAAAAAATTGTGTCTGAAACGCATTTTCCTACTAGAACCAGCAATCCACCGAACATATACATACACATGTCCAACACACCCCAGCAAGAGTACCTGTCAGTTTGATGCATCCCCTGTGTCCAATGATATTGAATTTGTTCATCTACCTCTCAACCATATTATTGAATGTCCTAGGTCACATAATAATTATTCTCCTTTGGTTCTGACACATGATTAGCAAATGACCAAAAGCGATGACAACTTTTTATTTTTAAGTCAAGTCTTTTAAGTTGATGAAGATTCATGTCTTTCCTAGCTATGTGATGACAAACCATCAAACATGCAAGTCAATTAAGCTGGTGGAAAGAAGACACACAACTTTATCGTTACCATTTACTCTTACCTTTTAGTTTTAGGCACATATTCAACCAATCATCTTCTCTTTTCTTAACTTAGGATGTTAATCTCTTTAACCCTTTTTATTGCGTTTATGTAATTAAATTGATTTAAGTATATCATTTTGCTATTTTTGAAACAATTTTGACTGACTTATGGTGCTTAGTGCAATTTATGTGCTGGTAGAAGATCCAAACATAAGCTTTTTGAACAAATTACAAACCTGATATCATTTCTAATATTGGACTTGGTCATATGTATGGAACCCAACCAAAACCTAAACCTATATTATTTAATTCTATGATTTTTATGTTGTGTAATTCTGTGTTTTTTTCACTATTGAGACTATTCATCAACTTTCTTCCATTTTTAATATATCCTTAATTCATATTTGTTTTTAAATCCATATTAACATTAAAACAAACTTTATGAGAATTCAAAAGAATTGCTTGTAGACGTGTCAAACCATAAATTTATTCACCTACCAATTTATTTACCAGTATATTAAGAAAGGGTCTTCCTAGAATATGAGTAGATATCCGTAAAAGAATTAATATGAATACTATGTGTCTGAGAGACTCCACTACCTCATTTGACCAACCAACTGAACTCTACCGTCGGTAGGCATTGAAATTGGGTTTCCTCCATCCAGTGATCCATCACAGTCACAGGATGTTTCTCACCCAAGAATTAAAATGTCCACTTACACAGAAATATGAATATGAATATGAATTTCTAGATAAGACAAACCTTAATTCAAATAACAACCAGAAGTGTGAAATAGAAAAAAGGTAACATCAATCTTTCAATATCTGTAACTATATATATGGTGTACATCCATAGTAATATTCTTCCGAGGAATCCTAGTAAAGGAAGAATAACAAATTAATCCTTTTTCTTCTAAAAATAAAAAACAATTAGGTGGTTTTGTTTTAGCTATATAGTACTAAACTACTATATATATATATATATATATATGTTGAAGGTGATTGAGAGAGGGTTGTTATCTGTTCAAATTAAGTGTTGCCACCACGAAATGCTGAAAAAAGATAGAGAAGATTGTCATCATTCCCATTATTAGAAGCAGCCTCTGCTTGATTCTGATGCAGACGGTGCTTGAACACAACATCATCTGGCAGCACCTGTTTCCGACAAAGTGGGCACGTTGCCCAATACTGTTGCAACCACTTGTCCAAACAATCCCTATGAAAGGTGTGTTGGCATTTCAGTTTCCTCACCTTCTCCCCTTCCTCGAATTCGGACAGACATACCCTACACTCAGTAGCTGTAGCAGCGTGCTCTGCCTTCAAGTTCAATCTTTTGGTGTAGCAAATGGTGGGGTTCTTCTTCTCGATGAGTTTGAGGTATTGGCGGGTGCTGATTGGACGTGATTCCCTTAGTTTTTGAATGAGAATTATGAGTTCTATTAGCAGGGATGCTAATAGCATTATCATTTTCCCACAAAACTTGTTCAAGAGCTTGGAGAGAGGTTTCATGGTGATGATGGCTAATTATATTATGCAACACTAAACTAAAGTCTAAAGGGATTTCTATAATGCACCAATCTTTTCTTGCTTTTTTATTTATATCTAAATACACATTCATGATGTTGTGTTGTTTTGTCTTCACTTTCAGCAGCCAGGCACAATTCTTTAATACAAAAATTTCTCGTCCTGCCTCGTTAAGCGGTTTGACTTATCTATGCTCAAGCGGTTAAGCTTATCTTTGCTTAATTTGTTTGATACAAATAATATGTTTAATATTTAGAAAAATGTTTGTTGTACACTTCTTATATGGACACACGTCAGAGCTAAAACATAAATAATTGATTTAATAGATGGTATAATGTGATAGAAATAAATTAATAAATTAAAATTAGTTATTTTGTTGGTATATATACCTTTAGAATTTATGCATATCCAAATATAACCACCCTTAATATTTATATTAATAGTTTAATTTTGATTGAATAAAAGTTTTACCAACAAGATTTATCTAATATATTAAACCTTTAAGTAAATGATAACTCCTTTCTCAGTGATTGTTTACATTATTTAATTCCTATGGCTACTTTTATCTTTTAGCTTTTGAATCTTAATTACACAAAATATTATAACAAGACTAAAAATATAATTGGGAATCCATTTCATTCTTTAGATGAGATACTGAAAAGAAAGAATATTACTGGAAAAATTATTTTCTTAGTTCTCAAAAATTAAAAATATTTGAAGATGAATCAAATTATATTAGAAGTGACATATAATTAGAGGTGGAAAAGTATATTAAAAATACATTTATAATTAAAAAATAGTTATTTATTATATAGTCATTTTATTCACTAAAAATTCAATGATATGATAAATAATAACGTGTTAAAATATTGATAAACACTTAAATAGTAGTATTATATTTTTCTTCTTCTCAGAGATACAGGTAAAACCTGTCTGTTCAATTGGGAATTGAATACTTTGGTCGCAGTGGTGAACAAGGAAAACAATTAGGATTATAAAATGATTGGAATGACGTGCGCGTTCGGATCAAAATTCTTAAAACGGTGGGTAGCCGGTCAAATTAAGTGGACGAAGTAGTAAGAATTACTACACTATAAATATTGGAAGAATACTAGAATACCATTTTTTGTTGAAGAAAAAGTATCCCAATTCTGACTAGAAAAATAAAATACACAAAATATGTTGCATTTTCCTCTTTGAGCGGCCAAAAAAACGTTATAAAAAAGAAAAAATAAATCAAAGCAGAAGACTGCTTTGCATGGAAATATGAAAATTTTCTTACTTAGGAAGTTGCATTGCACATTCTTGATCCTTATAACCCGCAGTCTTTGAGCAGCCACAAACGAAAAATTACATCAGTTAACCCTAATTTCGATTTGTATTGATTTGTAACATAAAAAATGTGCGGGGCACGATGGCTTTGTGCCTTTTTTTAATTGGAATTAGTGCCGTTAGTCAACAACTAATGCATAGAGATTAAAGGAGGGGGTTCTTTTTATATATATATATATATATATATATATATATATATATATATATATATATATTTGTAATTTTAGTGCTTCATATTTTTCATGTCGTTTGATATATAATTTATATAAGAAAAATTGATACGTACTTATCTTTAACAATTTTTTTTAAAAAGCTAATGGATCAAATTTATTAATAAGAACAAGAAGCACAAGTTGTGCACCGATATATGTATTTCAAAACACGTATACTGCTTTATGTTTTGCAAAAAAAATACAATACAATATGAACAATGCAAACACATATATAACTCATGATTAACCTTCTATTTATCTTCGTTACTGCAACTGCAATGACTCGAAGTTGCAAAAATCATTTTATCTGCGCTATTCCTCAACACAGCAGCTTCGTCAATACAGGGTAGCTATCTAGGCACACATTCATTCTGGTCTGTTTCTTTTCCTTTGACACCAAAAACTCCATTTTTTGTTGCACACTGCACAAGTCCCCTGAATTGAAAACAAAAAAAAAAAAAAGTCACTACCTAGTTCTCGTAACAATTATAAATTGAAAAGTTAAAATTATTCTCCTAATACGCTCTTCTTATCGATCTTTACCACATTTTTCCATGTCCACTCATATTTAACGTTTCAAAATTTTCTGGGAGGTCCTTGCTTCCCATTCCATACGATCGAGAAAGAGTAAAAAAAAATTTCACTATTCATTTTTTGTCTCTTTTTAGATAATTACATCTCCCATTTTATCTCTTTTTTTTTTCTTTCTATTTTCTCTTCTTATTATAAATAATATCGGGTGATATTACGAGAACAACGCTGCTATATGAAGTTTTTTTTCTTTGAGATAGTTATCTTTTTTTTTTTTTTTTGTGTGTGTGTGTGTGAAGAATTTGAGATAGTTATCGATCATATGTAACAACTTGCATCTCTATAATTCTACTGCTCAAGTTTTTATTTACAACAATAAGCTTAAATTGAAAATATTATTTTTGGAGTGAATGTCAACATGCATCTAATGGTTGTGGTACTTCATTTTAGAATTATTAATTATTAACATGTATTTATTTTCTCTTCTATCATCTGATCACCTCATTTTTCTTCTTATCTTCTTTTTTCCATCACATTAAAAAATATAATACTCATATACTAAAAATCAATTAATTAATATTGAGACATGTGTATATTTCCCAATTAATTATATATATCAAAATATATTTATATTATATAATATTATAATTAAGATTGAGTACTTATTTTTAATCAAAATATATTACAAATCAATAAGCAGATAGTTTAAAATTAATCGAATATAGATAAAAATAGTAAGATAATAAAATTATTTTAGAGACGGAACAATTTCTGTATCTAATGAATTATAATTTTTAAAATATTAAAATAAATACATATAAACGAGTTCAGAGACTGATTATGTTAGTAATTATCTGACTAATGTCGTCTCTAAAATCCGCGTCCAAATATTATTAAACAATATAGAGACGAAGTCAGACAAGGAATATTATTATAGAGACAGATCCATTCTTCTATGAATGCCGTCTCCAAGATACAATATTTTTGTTTCGTCTCTTTGTATATACATTTTGTCTCTGTTTTGGTCTTTGATAGAAACGGATAACCATCTGTCTTTGAATTCTGTCTTTATTTAAGTTTTTCTAGTAGTATATAGTAATTTTTTTTTCTTATCCCTTTCTTTTTCCTTATTGTAAAATGTATTTGAAAATAGAGTAATTATAAACATACATCCTAAAATGGGGGGTGTGTTATGGTGGAAAGAAGAGAGAATCATAATGGAAAAAAAATAGAGGGAGAAAATGATAGATGGATATAATAGGTAATGCAATAGAAAAAGAAGAGAGAAAAGGATAAAGAAAATGAAATAGAAATGAGATGAAAGAGAAAGTAAGTAGATTCATGATATTTTTTTTCTTGAAAATATGCTATTAATATAATATTACTCTTTAATTTTTTTCACTATAAAAAATAGGTGAATTGAATTATGAGAATTTAGTAAAATTAAAACAGATATCAAAAGTCAGAGAATACTTAACAAAAATATTTTTAAATTGTTCACCATCAACTTAAATTAATATCTTTGTAAAATCTGAATCATATCTTATCAACTAGTTAGTTATATTATTAGTCTTAAAGTAGATGTACACCACTAACATATATATTATTATCATCCAATCTTATCTTCTCTAAGTTGACCTGATCGAGAGCATGAATTATAATTATATAATAGAATTTATTTAATAGTCACTGAAGAAAAAGAAGAACTTAAATTAAATCGAAGAGGAATTCCATGCAATCAAAGTGTTAGATTGAAAGATAAGCTCTTGTTCCAACATAAGGTTTCGCAATTGCAAGGGTTGGCTAGAACAGAATTTTCGGCTTAATTCCATTATGCAACTCCTGGTTTCATGATAACCTAGCTTTCAGTTAATGGCTTGTGCTTTTAAGCTATAAATTTAATAATATACGTCTAAAAGTTTAGTTGGTGCTGTGTATAATATTAAATCCTACCTCAAACGCTAACACAAAAGCTGCAGTTTCCACGATTAGTGGTCATTAATTAAAGTGTCCCGTGTATGAACTAATATTAGTAATAAACAAAATTAAAGTATTAATTCTGTCTAAAACGTTTCTTCGCTTGTTCTTCGATGTAATCCAACACTTAAGTACCATGCCAATGATTCTTACATTCCCTCTCTCTCATTCTTGCACGTCTGTTGCTCTGTGATGACAAATTATGTATATATATTCATTACAAACCCGTTTTAGGTTACTGCATGCATATGCTAATTGAAACACTTGAATCTTATAATTGATTTATGGCCTTTGCAATATTATAGGTCAATTATTTTGGAGGCAACTTACTGAATAGTCAGAGACATGCAATATATGTGCCATTGTGCAGCCTCCAACTCCTCCCACAGAATATATTATCATCTCAAGCTGACTTGTCATCTGTGTGGCAATAGTGGTTAATGTTGGGATGGCACATAATTAAACTAAGAAGCCCACTTCGGTCATTTTATATTTAATCCATTTCCTGTGTGCTCCGAACCATGTGTATTTTAAATACTTAAGGAATATATTAATACAAATTGTTGCATTAGAACCATAGGATTGTCTATCTTATAGTATTTAGAAAGTTTAGAACACATAAAGATGGTGCGCGGACCAAAACTTCAATTTCCATGCAAAGTATAATGACAACATGGCATTCTATTATTTTTGTGTGTGAGTGCAATTAAGATAATTAATGCTGATTATGCTTGGTTGTAAAGCAAAGCCACAACCGGTACCACAAGGGCATTGGAGAAATGAACGTGACTGCTTATTTGGTTATTCCACATGCTCTCGCATCCAATTCCAACTCCTATAAATACCATCTTTGGCAATTCTAATTTCACAAATTAAGCATTTCTTAGTAGCCAAGTCTAATAATTAGTAAACATTTTTCCAATATTAGTTTGTTGTTTTGCAGAGAATAACATGTCTTCCATTGGGGCACGTTCAGCTGAAATTTATGTTATGGAGAAGAGGCAGAAAGAGAAGTTGAAGAGAATGGAAGAGGAAAGAGTACGAAGAGGTGAGGTGAGTACTGAAGAGAGAAAGGAGATTAGTTCTAGTGTGGGAAAGAACAAGGTGCATCCAGGTAGTGAACAAGGAGTCACATCCGATAATGTCTTTAGGGCGTAATGTAGGATAATAATAACTCCCCAAAACTATAGTTTTTCACATGCCCACCACCATTACCTTTTGTTTTTGTTCTATAACTCTACATGTTTTGTGTGATTAAGTTTTAAATGTTTGTTTGAATAGCTCCCCTAAGCTCACCGAAAAAGAAAACCTTGTTAATTTAGTTATTATATAGAAGTGATAATAGACTGTTAATGTTATTAATGGCGTGGGCTTTTAAATTAGCCGTTTGTAACATGTCTCAATATTGAATGTGTTATGTCAAAAGAGTGCTTTGCCGCTTTGTATCTACGATCAGAATAAAAGCGTCTTCGTGCATATGTTTTCCAAATCTATCTTACTTACTTACATATTCTTTCTTTCTTTTTCCCCCCTTCATAACACGTATCCATATTTCCTATTATATATATAGAATATATTTTATTGGATTGGAGTACTAGGATGCTTCTGCTTCCTTAAGTATAATCTTCCACTTATGCCTCACAGACCATCATTTATATATCACGGCCTTTTTGTTCCACGATATAAAATTGGACATGGAATTGGATCTAATCATCACTTAAATTATAACATTTTTAGAAAAGATGCTAAATATAACACAACTTTTTTCTTCCAAAAGAGAGTTAAATTATATATCAAAAATATTA
Organism: Glycine max; assembly: GCF_000004515.6. Lineage (NCBI taxonomy): Eukaryota > Viridiplantae > Streptophyta > Magnoliopsida > Fabales > Fabaceae > Glycine > Glycine max. Next base: position 38,032,557 of record NC_038247.2, read on the forward strand.
TTACGCAGCATCTCAGCTGAATACCTAAGCCATACACAAAATGCATACCGGATTTGAATTGTCATGATCATATATCACCAAGATAAAATAAGTGATTATTCCTGGGGACAATTACAACACACAAAATATACCCTACACCTAAGACAATACTATTCTTTTGTATAGGTGTTAAGTTTATCTCTTCTTAGTATAATTTTAGTTAAACAAAAATTAAAATGTATAGTAGTATGAATATTGTAATTAAGTTGGCACCAATAATACGATGCATCATTTTGAATGAAGTATTGGATCCATCAATCAAACAAAATGAGAAAGAAATGCAAGGGATGTAAACTATAAGATTTAAGCATCATAAATGAAATAAATGAATGTCTTAATTAACTTTAAAAAAAGGAGTGTCTTGAACATTATAATTAAAATGTAACCAAAACAATATATCATAAGGCCTACAAATATGGATACACTAAATGCAGCAGTTGTTCATTTGCAAACATATTTTCTCACAAACTGTTAGCATCTGAGTCATTTTTCAATCAGAGGTTCCAACCATATTCATCATTTTGAGGCAGCTATGACTCACTATGAGGAAATAACATCGCTACATTAAACGTGCATCAAGTCAAGGGTTATTCTTTCCTCCTTCAATTGCTTGCATCTAGTGATTCTAATTTGGCATCTTGTCCTACAACACCGGATTCTGTGTGTTCCTCGGTTCCTCTTTGATTTTGTGGAAACTCAAGAAACAAAAAATATTATGTCTTGCTCCTCCTCTCAAGTCGTGTATATATCGTCCTTTTGCCTTTCAGCCCTTTCTATCACATATGTGAGGTTCAAATGACTGCCTCGGGTTCTAGCTACAAGATTATTTCATTCTTCACACTCCTGCATTATTGTATTCTGACAGTCAATAATCATCTGGACATATCGTATCTAATCCTAGTTTTCATGAACGCAAAAAGCATATATACTATATATAGTAATCCTGAGATCGAAGCTTTGACTCCAAACCCCTTGAAGCATATTACTTTAGTTATATAGTCACTTCCTTACTCTCTCTATATACGATTGTGCTCTTTAAAAAATCAACCAATTCATTTTGTTTCTTCATCATTATTCTAATAATAATAATAGTATAGAATGATAATATAGAAATGCAAAATTAATTAAGACATCTGTTTTGTCCCCTCTCTTATTAAAGACAAATCATTACATAATTCAAGAACACAAATGTGAGAATCCAAGACCTCGATCATACATGATCTCGTCTCACTCCTAGACTCAATATAGTCTATGACTCCATATTTTTTTCCATTTCCTTCATCTTTTGCAGAGGCCTCAGCTTCTTCTGCTTCCTTTTCATCAGCCATGACAATATTCCACCACTCTTGTCTTTCACTCACATGTTTCACTTCCTCTTCAACTTCAGGTCCCAAGTGAGACATGCAGCTGATTGAGATTCCAAACCTGGTACCCAACATCAACCGAACCGAGGAGGAGACACAACATTCTCCAATTCCTCACCTAAGACACAGGAAACAAGCGAAGCGTACTCAGCAGAATCAAAAAGGCGAGTGTAGTTACTTCCTTGGCGTGACTCAGGTGGGTTCGTGCCTTTGATCTCCACAAGGCTACTTGTCATTGTCTTCAAACGCATGCTTTCCATTATCATCTTTGTGATCGCCGACATGCGACACGCCCCTGTGATGTTGTGGTCTTCCATGCAGAAACCAGAAATCCCTGGGATGTTCCCTAACTCAAAAAGGGTAACTCTTCCAATATTCCTGGTTCATATTGTAGAGTTTGAAGTTAAAAAATAAGATGCATGAAAAGTAAGAATTAATGAAAATTATTCGGTTGTTATAATAATATATTTTTTTCCAAAGAATAAGTAAAATTTTCGCTATTAAAAATATTACAACATTTTTTAATCGTGTAGCACATTGAATAAGGCTTACCGTTTTATTTATTTATTACAGTATATAATTATCCTACGCATAATATAAACATCTTTGTGAGTCACACTGTATGGAGAAGTGCCTGCACGGCCACGATGAGGAGGAGCAACCCAAACGTGTGGTTCTCATCACAGGATATTCCATGGGAGTTCACGGAGAAGAAGTGCAGAGTGGTGGCCACCAGCAGGTTGCGGTCGAGCATGGTAGAGCTGGAACACGACACACAAGAATTCGATGTTCAGTCCGATGAGAGCATGAGTAACGTGGTTGATGCTGTTGTTGACAAGTATGGTCGCAGCATCTATTGAATGGATGGAATAATTAAAATTTTATTCATTTACTAAGTGTGAGTGTATAATATATATATATATATATATAAAGGAATAATAAATTCAAAAATATTTATAACTTAAATTTAAATTGTAATAATTTATCATTAATTACTTTATCAGATTAATAGATTAACATGTACAAGATGGTGAGAATAAAGATAACGTAAATTTTGTTTATGAAAATTTTATGATGCAAAAATATAAGATTTTCGATGAAAAAGTTTGCACATGTCTATAAATATAAACTTAACCATTAAGCATATATCATAACATAAGATTTAACCTCTTAAGAGAAGTAAACACAACTTAACCATCATAAAACAAAATTTAATCATAAAAGTTAACTTATAGAATGAAAATTATCTTCCATTTATATATCATATTGAAAGAATGAAAAATAATTAAGATTTTATTCATACATTAATTAAGGTATATATCTTTCTTCGTCTTTTAACTTGCCTTCTTCATATCTAGAGGGCCAACTCACGATCACTAAGACTATATATATTAAAGTTCAAACTTTAAAAACATCCAAAAAAAAATTATTTGTTTATAATTTTTATAAACAAAACGACCACACATGTTAGAAAAAATCTGAACATAACTTTTTCATTTTAAAAAATAAAAATATCAAAGTCTCACTCTTTTTTGGACTCACATGCATTAGAAAAAGATCTGAACATAAATTTCTCATTTAAAAAATAAAAATCTCAAATTCTCACTCTTATTTTGACTCATCTGCATCAAATCAACTAGAGGCAAGAGTAATTGCAACATGCATAAACCAGCTTGTTCTAATGTTCTTATACAAATTGTTGCTTTGTTATATGTACAAGTTTTTATATAGGCTTCGGTTAGCCTAAATCAATGTGGTGATTTATGGAAACTGGAATCTAGTGGAGTTTAATTAATTGTTTATCGGTTAGGCACTATAATAGATTTTTGTGCATGTATAATATAAAGTCAAAATTTAGTGAATGCAACAATACACAGGTTATAATATACTGAAGTTCGTACCTTAGTAGAATAGGTGGTTGCTTAGAGCATTTATATAAATATATAAATGTTTAGATGAATTGTTTATTATAATTTGATGGTTTTATAATTTCACATAAATTTAAATAATTTACATAAAATTTACTTAAATGTTAAAATTGTTAAAGTAAATTATTAACTTAATTTTACTGGTTCTATAATATTTGAAAATTTTTATTTATGCCACAATGTATCATCTGTTTCAATGAGAAAAAAAGATTAAACAATATTGTTTAAAGTTGAACGAACTCATATAAGCACACGCATTAGAGATGTTATTAGTTGTAAATTAGTGGAATAGAGCAATTATGTTCCATTACATCATGGAGCACTTTGGAGATATATAATTCAATGCTGGGAAGGAAGATTTCAATTCGATCCTCGCCGAATCTTGGAAAAAGGCAATACAATTTCGCAAAAGTGGAAATACATACATAAATAAGGGATGGGATGGAATGGGATGTGGTTCCTGAAATTCGTAAATTTCGCCCTCTTATATTCTGCCAAATGCACCTAATTGAATGTTTATGGTGTTAAATTAAAGTGATCAAATTGATTATCTAACTATTTATAGATTCATACGGAAACCGTTCTATAATTAATTAATTTCTTTGATGCATGAGCTAGAGTACAATGAGGAGTAAACGGGTACCTAACCAATATGTGTATTTATTGTACTAAAGAAAGTGAAAATCGCTGAATTCCCCCTATATAAAAACTTAAACTGTGCCACATGAATGCCAAACAAGTAAAATAACACTTATCATTTTCTAGTTGCGAATAATATGATCTTAGAGAGTCACAGTTTCCTACTAGTCATTTTGGGTTTTCTGGTTATCTGCAAGAGCCAGAGCCAGGGCAATGTTCATTATTATGATTTTGTTGTATGTTTTCAAATGTCCATCACATCAAGTATTTTATAGTGATCAAATATCGTCCTTCCCACCCTAGGGGGGGGGGATATTTACTTACCAAACAGAGAATATCTTTATAACTTCAAGCCCTTGTCTGAGTTTTCTTATATATTACATAATATTATCATCTTGAATGTACTAATAACAATCATAACTTAAGATGTTATTATTATTCAAATTCCCACTCCCCCCAATTAGTAAAGTGGTTTTGTGTTTGGTTTAAAGTGAAAAAAGGAAGAAATGATAAATGCGTATGATATTTTTCATTGTGGGTGGTTGTTGCAGCTGAAAGAAAAGAGTTTCACAAAGTTGTGCAGCACCAAAAGCATATTGACTGTAAATGATAGTTTTCCCGGGCCAATCATTCGTGTTCATAAAGGAGATACAGCTTTTGTTACTGTCCACAATCAAGGAAAATATGGGGTCACTATTCACTGGTTACTTCTCCCTGTCTAACTCTCTTTTAAGTTTTTATCATTTTGCTTCTTCCTTCATTTGGTGTTTGTGCACAGGTAGTCAATCAATTCAATAATTATAGGATAAATTTACATTGACACATAATTAAGTTAAATTAGGTTCACCAACAATATTTGACACAATTAATAGATACTTGTGTCGATCTCTTGAGCATATTATCAGGATTTGATTCCTAATTATGTGCATAAAAAAAAGTAGAGAAATAATACCCACATCTTTATCCTTTATAGGAATTAATCTCCAATTGCCAATTGCAAATCCAAAAAAATTATGTTCAATATTCTTCCCTTTCTTACCTCATATAGATACCCTTAATTTCTATATTAATTAATAACAGAACACCTATCTGATGAAATATTGCTTAAGTTGAGGGTGTGAATGTAATTTGATCATAATTATATGCATCAAAATAGGAAGTTGAAAAGTTGAAACACTTTTACAGGCATGGTGTAAGGGAACCAAGGGATCCTTGGTCAGATGGACCTGAGAACATAACACAATGCCCTATTCAGCCAGGAACAAGTTTCACTCAGAAGGTGGCCTTCACATTGGAAGAAGGAACTCTTTGGTGGCATGCACATAGTAGTTGGACTCGTGCCACTGTCCATGGTGTCATTGTCATTTTACCTGCCAATGGAACTTCATATCCTTTCCCTGAGCCTTATGGACAAGAAACTCTTATCATTGGTCGGTAACTGTCTAATGAAAATTTCCATTCAAATCCTTTATTTATTCAATCACACAACCTCTTAATTATGCTTTTGGTGTTCTTTTAGGAGAATGGTATAAGGGAGATGTGATGCAAATTATAAATTCAGCCCTGGCAACTGGTGACGAGCCCATTACATCAGATGCTTACACCATCAATGGCCAACCTGGTGACTTCTATAATTGCTCAAAAGGTACATTGTTGTCTTGAAGATCTATCCTAAAAGCTACGATTTTTATATATTTACACAAGAGGCCTTTGGACTTGAAACATAGAGAATGCACATGCCCACATGTAAAAAAGGCTACTGGAAACACTAGTGAGGAGAGTAGAATGTTTAGCTTTTAATCCTGTGAAAAAAGGCTAGATGGAGACCAAGAAGGGTATTAGAGAAATTGTTAAAAGAGATCTCATAATAAATAATATTCTTGAGAGTTTGTATGAGGTCTAATAATGTCATATGATACATGTTAACTGATGGGTAAATATATCAATTTTATTATAAGTAGTAAAGATTAAAATAGAAATCTAAGTGTCGAATCCAGAGACCTCGGTTGTACTTAAGTGATGCAAATATAATTATTAAGCAACCACAAGAAGAAATAAAAGAAAAAAAAAATTGTAAGTGTGAAAATTAGGGATAAAAGGAAAAGAAAAAAGATAACAAGAAAATTACACGATAATTTAAATGCAAAAAAATAAAGTTGAAATGTGATAATGTTGGGGTCTAGCATGCCAAAACTACTTATAATGTAATTAAAAAAATTTCTCATCCTTGTTTCCACCCGCATTTACCAATTTATTCTATCTTTGGTTTTCTACACGAAGAGTCTAGTTTATTTATCCTTTTCCCCCAAATTTTTTGCAGAGATAAAAGTAACAAACCACATTATGATAAGAAATGCAAAAATTCTTGGGCAAAACAAATATCAATCTATTTCTAGCAATGAATTTATTTAGATACCCTTACCCAGTTCTAAAATAACCATTTTTCTTAATCCATTACCCTCTAAACATTATATGGATGATTAAGTCATAATATCATAAAAGCACATAGAAGAATAATAGAAACTTAATTGCATTAATAGATAATGGGAAAAAATTACATTACAAGAGTTTGATCTCCAAAAACGAGCTGTCCAATCCTTCTTCAATGTTTTTTCTTTCAGATTTTTCATCAATTTCTTCTAAAAGTACTTGAAATTTTCTTCTTTTGACTTATGTTAATAAAAAATTATAAAGATATTAATTTCTTTGTTATTTCATTAAAATTAATAATAAATTGAAAAAATTATTATCATTATTAATAAAAATTGACTATCAAATTAACTTACATTTCACACTTATGAATCAATGCAATTAACTTCACTTAGTGGGATACTTCTTTTAGTGTTGCGGCATTTCTAAAAATTAATTATAGTTAAGCAACAATTAGATTGTTAGGCCGATCTTTTCTTAGAGATGCCTCTTGTTTTACAGATTATAAAGTTCCGAGTAGCTATTGTTTTTGATACTATGTTTCACTACTTTGATCATTAACATTGTTTTGCAGAAACCACATATCGCTTTTTAATTGATTATGGAAAGACATATCTTTTTCGTATAATAAACGCAGCAATGAACGAAGAACTTGTCTTTGGGGTTGCTAATCACAACCTCACAGTTGTAGGCATTGATGCTGCCTACACAAAGCCCTTAAACACCAATTTCATTGCGATAACACCAGGACAAACAATGGATGTGTTGATCACAGCAAACCAAAAAAGGGGTTTCTATTACATTGCTGCTAGTCCTTTCTATGATGGCACTGCAATGTATGACAATACAACCACAACAGCTATTCTTCAGTACAGTGGCAATTACACACCACCATCATCATCCATTCCCATGCCTATTCTTCCTGCATTGAATGACTCGGGAATGATATTTAATTTTACTAAGAGCTTGAGGGGTTTGGCAAGTCAAGATCACCCTGCCAAAGTGCCAACAAATGTGACTAGAAAAATTTATATGACAGTATCCATGAATGAATTACCTTGTCAAAATCCAAATGGAAGTTGTTTAGGACCTAATGGAACAAGACTGGCTTCAAGTCTAAACAACATAAGTTTTCAGATCCCACAGATTGATATACTTAAAGCATACTACTGGTATACACTTTCATTACAATCCCCCTATTTCATTTAGGGCATGTAGAAAACATTGAACACATGTAGTTTTTAATGTAAACTAAATTAACATTTTTTTTTAAGATTATATGTATTTGCAGGAACATTTCAGGAGTTTTCAGTGAGGACTTTCCGGATCAACCACCTTTCTTTTACAACTTCACAGGAGATACAAGAAGCAATACTCTAATCCCAAGCACAGGAACCAGGGTGCTAATGTTCGACTATAATGAGGTTGTTGAACTTGTGTGGCAAGGAACTAGTGCTCTCACTGCAGAGAATCATGGCATGCACCTTCATGGTTTTAGCTTCTTTGTGGTGGGTGTGGGGACAGGAAATTTCAACAATGTGACAGACCCAAAATCCTACAATTTGATTGATCCACCAGAAGTTAATACCATTGGTCTTCCTAAGGATGGATGGCTTGCCATGAGATTTGTAGCAAACAATCCAGGTAGATTTTTTCACATGCACATGCCAGCGCACAGACACATAAATTAAGATTTAATTTCAAACAATAATTGATCAAATAACAACCAAAAAATTGCTTTTGCAGGGGTATGGTTCATGCATTGTCATCTTGAGAGGCACGCTAGCTGGGGTATGCATACTGTGCTCATTGTGAGAGATGGAGGTACCATGCAAACCAGTATGGTTCCACCTCCTAAATACATGCCACCTTGTTCTTAATGAAGACTAAGTAAATCTCAAACCATCATATGAATAAGTTGAGTCAGGGTGGAATACAGACAAGAGAAACAGACCATGTGTATCTTGAGTCACTGGATCAGTTGATCACGACATTTCAGGGTTGCTTCACTTCTTTTTTTTAAAATAGGTGTAATAAGTTGTAAATTGTTATCTATCTGGAATAGTAAATGTATTGTATCTTGTTACAAATCTTCAAACAAAATAATTAAGCGTTAGAATTGTTCTATCATTATACAATTTATCTAGCAGGGTTGAACTGTTAGCTATAGGCTTCGAAAAAACTAACCCAAAAAATAGTTGGAAAGCTATTTAGAAGCAGAAAGTTGAAAACTAACTAAGTAAAGTATAAATGTTCTATAAGAATTATATGTTAAAATAGTTAAAAATGTAAAATAACAAAATTATGATTTACTTAAAAAAATAACAAAGAGAATGAATAAATAAGTAAAAGATAAAAGTGAAAAAAGATATAAAAAGTTAAAAACTAGAAGTTACATATTAAAAAATATTACTGTAATATTTCAAAAAATGCTAGAAATTACTATTCAATTATTAAAAACAATTTATTTATCAAACATGCAAATAAATTTTTGAGCTAATAAAAAAAAGTTAAAAATTAAACTAAAATGTCTAATTAAAAATAGTTTTAGCATAAATATTTTGGATGCGGTAATTAGTATGATGTATTGTATTATTAATATAGACTTGCAATATTTGTACTAACAAATTAAATAAAAGTTATACCAACGAACGTTAAAACTATTAATTATTAAAATATACAACATTTTTGTAGTTTTAGGATTTTTTTAAACAAATAATCACTTTAAATTTTTCTAGAAGATATATTTCAATATATATATATATATATATATACATATAACTATTTTTTATGAAATAAAATAAATCAAATATTTGTTTAACGGAACATTGAACATATAAGAATGAAGAAAAACCAATGCCATCGTATATAAGCATTAAGTTATAAGAATTGTACCACAAAAAGATAGACACCCGATTTATCTTTCTTAATTAAGTAATTCAGATTTTGAGTTCTCATTAATTATTGTACATGAAATAAATTTTGTTAATAGGTAAATATCTCACATTGTGTGTAATTATGATCCGACGAATATTAGTTACGGTAAAATTAATTCATGTTCAGGAAAAATAAAAAAAGTTACAAGAATTGCTTAACTATAATGAATGGAAGCACCAGACCAATTAAATTAATTGATACCAAATTATTCAATCCTCGACAAGTGCAATATTAAGGGTCAAGCTTCTTTAGAAACACTTATAAAAGAAGAAAAAAGATGAGATGAGCTTTTCTATAAACAAAAATAAGTTTTCCATGAGTTAATTTTTAGAAATTCACTAATACAGTTTCTCTAAAAGATGAGATGACATCTACAAATTAATTAATAAAAAACTCATTTTAATTAATGGAGAATCTTATTTCATTTTTTTCTTCTTATTTTCTTATTCTAGAAATACTTCTAAACAAGCTTACACCCAAACAGGTTCTAAAATATATTGGACGTCTTCTTCATATGACAAACATAAGACTATATATAAGCTATGTTGTTTAGCATCTGAGCCATTTCAATCAGGTTCCAACCTCGTACATGATCTTGTATCACTCCTAGTCTATGACTCCATATTTTTTTCATTGCCTTCATCTTTTGCAGAGGCCTCAGCTTCTTCTTGATCCTTTTCAGCCATGGCATTCCACCACTCTTCTCTAGAACTAACGTGACTCACATATTCCACTTCCTCTTCAACATGGGGTCCCAAGAGAGACATGAAAGACAAAAGGCCCAGCTGATTGAGATTCCAAACCTGGTATCCAACATCAACCGAACCAAACCGTAGAGGAGACACAACATTTTCCAATTTCTCACCTAAGCCACAGGAAACAAGCGAAGCATACTCAGCAGAATCAACAAGGCGAGTGTAGGTACTCGCCACAGCATAGGCTCTTCCTAGGTGTGCCTCAAGTGGGTTTGTGCCATTGATCTCCACAAGGCTACTTGTCATTTTCTTCAAACGCATGCTTTTCTTTATCATCTTTGTGATCGCCGACATGCGACACGCCCTAAGGAAGCTCGAGTTGTGGTCTTCCATGCAGAAACGAGAAATCCCTGGGATGTTCCCTAACTCAAAAAGGGTCTCATGTGCTATGTGTTCAAAATGAGGACGCAAACTTTCCAGCATTCCTGGTTCATTGAACTGCATTGAGCACCCACCTGCATGTAATTAATTATAACCAATATCATCATTGATTTATACAACGACATAGTAGGATTTAGGACAAACAAATGGTTCTAAATAAATTTAATTTTGCACCCGAAAAAGGGAAGAAAATTAGAACCAAATTTATCTGTAATTAGGTCAATAAAAAATTAAGGATACGCATGTAGAAATTCTTATTAATAAATTAGATTAGATAAAATGCAAATTCAAAATTTATTTTTAAAATTTTATACAAAGTATAACGTCTGACAGTCAAACCTTATGGAGAGAAAACTGTAGTCAAAAGAGAAAATCTTATTAAAATTAGTCAATCATATTTTTTAATAAAAATAAAATAATTATGAAAGAAGCCAATGGTAACGAAAATCTTTATTGTAAATTAAATAAAAAATTATTTTATAACAAATTTAAATAAAATTGAAATTAATGAGGAGAGAGACCTAGCTTTTGGGGTCTAAGATCCTGGAAGTGGCCATATTTCGTAAAGACATCTGAAAGGATTCTTAGACTTGGTCGAGTGCAAAGGCTTGGGAATTGAAGGGCATATAAGAGGCCAGGGAGGGCAATGACGTAGGTGCGAGTTGTGACTCGGAGAACAACAGTGTCCTTAGTGAGAGGCCACTTAAATTTATCCACGCAACAGATATGAGCAAGAATGGGACAATTTGTTTGCATTATGATTTTCAGGGTGAAGGGCCCCGTGCTCAGTCTTCTCACTCTCCGATCATTCTCATACTCCATCATGCTCAGTGCACTCTCATGGAACCTAAAAGGTATACTCATGCTTCCTCTGGAGATTCTGCTTTCATCTGGTATCTCTGGGGTTCTTAACCCGAACTGCATCCTACAAAGAAGAGAAGATGTTAATTTGGAGGGATGAATTGAACAAGGGAGGAGCAAGAGTGAAGATTATATAGTGAGGATGCATGCACATAACTAGGGCAATTGTAGTGGGAAAAGACAATCTTATCCTTGTTACCATATATAATTCTAAATTGATTAAGGAATGTTGCTGACTAAGATACAGCATGCATACTGATCCTATGTATGTTTTGTAGAGGAAAAACAAAAATGAAGAAGGAAATGAAAGTTATAAATTTAAATTAGAGAAAAAAAGCAAAAGTTAAGAAAAATTTAAATTTTTGTTTTTAGAAGTCAATTATTTCTTTTATATTTTCTTTCCATTTCCTCTCCAACCAAACAAAAAATATATAGTAATATGTATTTTATTTCCTTTCATTTAATTTTCATCTCTTCAACCAAACAAAAAAAATATCTCAGGAGATTAATTGGGTTATTATATAATTTCAAAATCTCCTATATATTGAGTCTATTTTTTTTTCATTTTCCATTTCGTTATTTGTGTTATTTATAATTTTTTATTTTCTTTTATATTTTCTCTCCTCTATTTCATGTATTTGTGTAAAAAAAACAAATACATCGGTAAAATCTTATGATTTTAATTTTTTTTGTCTTATTAAGTATTTTTCTTCAAAAGTCAATCTTATTAGAGGTTTAAATCTTGATGTACGAGGGACTAATACTTTTGGCCAGACCCAGCCTCTAATAAATTATTATAATTTTAATTATTAAAATGACATGTGAACAAATTGAGGAAATTATTTAATGAAAAAATAGTATATTATTTTGTTATTAATTTATACCATTTATGTAAATTTTACACAAGACTTTTCCCTGTTATTTCATATGTATAAAGAATGGATCCTTAGTTGTCATGCATTCTTCAGATTTCACTAATTAAAAAATCCTTTTGTTTCTTTTTTTATTTTTAAGATGGAAAAATATGGTTTGAATATTCCAGCAAAAAAAAACTTATTCATATTAATTAATCTTTATAAAATCTTAAAGAATTTTAGATAACACTTTAAATAGTAAAAAAAATATTATCTAAAATACTTTAAGGATGAAAAATAAAATAATCACATTTTATAAAGACTAAAATGAAAAAAAAAACTACAACAATAAAAATAAAAAAGCGTTAAATTACAAAGACAAAAAGATATTTAAACCAAAAATATTTATTTGGGTATGAGTTTATTTGACACAATTTTAAAATATTTATTATTATTTAACAAAATTGAAACATTTAAATGTAAATTGTTAATATAAATATATTATATAAAGTGAATTATTTTAATTAATTTTAATTAGAATAAAAGTAAATTTAGTATTTTTTCCAATAAAAAAATAAATTTATTGACTAGAGTAGAGTAAGCAACGCATTGTATCTAACTCGCATTCGATTAGTTAAAATTTATTAATAAAATACAAAATTAGAAGAAAAATAATATTTTTTAATAAATGAGTCAATAATAAATTTATGATTTAAAAAAAATACCCAATAATAAGAAATGTACTAGAAAAGTATGTTATAAGCCACATCACAAAAAAATTGGGTGATACATACCGGGCACATTGCACCATAACTTTTATCATATATATTAAATTAAATTCTATATAAAGTAATATAATTGTTAACTCATTGATAAGTGTATTAATTCGTTCAAGTAGTATTTTAAAATGATGAGTTTCAAGTTCATATAGACTTTAAGTGTACTTAGAGTTTAGGTATATTCAATTTTCAACTAATTAATAAATTGATTCAACTATTTGTGACATGTGACATTAAAAGTAAATTGACATAAAATTAGACAAATCAATTAGCATGTGTAAGGGCAAGAAAAATAAATACTCTGAGCGGTGAAGTAACAGTTGATGTAGAATTATAGATATGATGAGACTTAACCTACCGAAACTACTCTTGATGTAACATTAATAATTTTTTTCTATTCAATATTATTTCAATTATTACCTACATCTACTCGTATACTCTAGTCATGATTCCTCACACGAAAGAACTTAATCTACCTAATTTTTCCCCTAATCCCTTAAGAAATAAACTAGAAAAATTGCATTATAGACAAAGATGTGTAAAACAAACTAAATAACATCATTTTATCTCTAAAGATGAATTATTTAGATGTTCTTTTCCTGTTCTTAAGAGATAAATATTTTTCAATTCCTAAACCCTAAAACATAACATGAACATGGATGATCAAGCCACAAACATGAAAATAAGCGCATAAAAGAAACAATGAAACTGAAATAACATTAAATAAATAGTAAAAATCATTACATTAGAATGTTTGATTGTTAAGCTCCCAACAATGAGTGGTTTAGCCTCTCATTATCATGAGAGACTTATAATTACAAAAAGGGTGAAGGTAGTGGAAGAGAATGGAGGAAAGTGAAGAGGAAGTGAAAGGATGACTCTCAATGGGTGATTCTTCTTTCTCTTAGACGTGCCCTAGCTTTTCTTCTGTGGGAAAATCTCCATTCCATTCCATTCCCTTTCTTCTTCCCCACTTAAAATGCAGCTCAATTCTATTTTTTGTGATTCTGCACGCAAAGTGAGGTTGCGTGTACCACGCGCTACGTGCGTCTTCACATGACATCTACTTACCCAAGTGACTTCTTCGCACTAAGTGAGGGATGCACACTGAGCGATCATGTCGCACTTAGCAAGTGTGGCATGATGAGCGAGAGTCTCCAGATCTTTAACTTTCTTCCATGTCTTCTTTTGTGTTTCTACAAAAAAATATACCACAAAAATACTATAAACGTACCAGTTTGATTAACTATTGGATAAAAACTCAAAAGATGTCAAAATCCTAATGTTTAACCCAAAAAGAAGCAAAAAAGAAAAAAAAATCAAATAATCTTTATGTGACTTATTTACAAAATTTACTTATGCAAAACAATTATCAATAATACGACAAAGAACCTCTTCTCTTGTATGCTCTCGATTTTCTCTCTCCTTATATGCTTGGTAATTTAAATTAAAGGAGAATAATGTAATACTTGTATCTCTAAGGAGAAGTTGAAAGTAGTTTTTCTTAATTTTATCTTTTAAAACAAATTACATCAAGAAATATAAATAATAAAATAATAACATAATCACTTACTTTCTTAAAAATTTAAATATTATTGTATTTTTCTTTTATAATAATAAAAATAAATAATAAAAAACAATTTTAATTTTTGACATGGAATAAATCAATTAATTTTATATTTTTCCTTTTTCTATGAAATTAATGCGTTAGGTAAATGTTCATTGTATCTTAATATTTAAATTTGTTTACTAATAATAAAAAATTAACTTTTTTGGAAGAATAATAATTTTAATATTTTATTAAAAAAGTCAACTTAATTGAAAAAGCAATAAAAAATATTAAATAAAAAGAACAACATTGGAACAATGAAAATTGGTAATGTTAAAAGCTTCTTTTTGTGTATAAATTTATGTTTAAATTTTTATTTATTTATTTTTAATTAATAATAATTAAGTATAATTTTTATAATAAAACAGAGATAGACATAAAATTCAAATATAACATATCCATCATGTACGTGAAAAATGTCTATTTTATGGTAGGATAATGTAACACTAATATTTAAGAATTTCGCTCAATTTTTTAAAAAACTAAAAATAAGGATATATAATTAATTGTTAACAAAAAAATATTTAAATTGAATAATAAAAAAATTCAAATTATAAAGAGTAAATTATAATTTTTAGTATGAAAAGAAATGAATACCTACAATAATTAAAAGTCAAGCAAAATAAAGAGTAAATTATAATTTTGCTTATTGATAGATTAAAATATTAATCTGACAATTAATATGGCACTGATAATTTTTTTACATAAAATAATTCAAAACTTACTATTTATTAGGATTGACCTTATATTGTACGGATGGAATAAACAATATCAAGACATAAAAGCATTTTTAGCTTAGTCCCAGCTAGATTATATTCAATTTTTTTGCCTTGAGGAATTCTTTTTTATGTGGTACTTTTTAACCTGTTGGATTTTTTATTTTTTATTTTACCTAACTCGCGCGAGTTAGGACCAAGTAAGGTAAACTAACTCATTTTAACGACTTTAGTCTCTAATCGTGTTTAGAAGTTTAATATATATATATAAATTTATTAAAAAAATTGTTTAGTCTCTATAATATGATAATATGAAGAACAACAAAAATAAGTAAAAAACTGAAAGTCAATTAAATTATATTGATAAAAATCAAAAGCAGTTTAAACACTAAATTCGTAGATTCTTATAGTATTATTTTTTAGCCTTGAAATTCTTAATAGATATATTCTTGAAATATTATTTTGAGCATTTTTGTAATCATTTGTATAATACTTTTGCTTTCATTGACGATTCACGAGTAACGTATATAGATATAACAGCTCATATTGATATTGATTTTAAAGAGAAAATTATTAAATTTAATCTCAAGTTTTGTTTAATTTTATCACCTACTTAACTTAATTTTAAAATATAGATTATTTATCATAAATTTAAAATATAATTTATATGTTAAAAACATTTATTATAAATTTTAATTATATTGATGTATATATTTAATAGTAATTATTTATGATGAATTTTAGTCATATAAAATAAATATTTATTAAAAATACGAGTTTATATATATGGAGGATTAATATGAGTTGTGTACGTATGCGTCTGTGTATTTCATTCTGTGGGTGTGATTGAACTGATTTCCAAAATTAAATTCAACATTCAATTAACATAAAAAAAAAATATTTTTTTTATTTTCATTTTATTTTCACAGTTTGTATTTAATTTTTCCAATTTTTTTATATATAAACAACTCTTCCTCATAAGCTGTATTATTTTCTGTCCTTATCTCTATTCAGTAGACAAACTTATTTTTTATAAGATATAGATAACAAAAAGTATATTTTCAATCTTATGAAGAGGCAATCTTTTTGCTTTGCTTCTTTTCCCAGTCGCCATTCACCAGCAAGAGGCAACAAAAATATATAGAGAATTTTTAATATATCATCTCAATATTAATATTACTAATTGGAGCAGTTTAGTACCTGCTTATATTTAATTTTCTTTATTAAGAGTACATAAGTAATAATTTCTTATATGCAACCGAATCAACAAGTTCAAGAATACAACGACTCTACACGATAAGATTCTTACTTTATGATAACAGGTTAAGAAACCACATGTTCTAAAAAAGGAATCAAATCGTATGTTGCTCACCATTTTATTTCTGTTTCTTATTAAATAATAATATCTGGATAAAAGAAAATCCTGAGAAATATAAAAGCATCATGTGTATGGAGAAGCACGGCCATGATGAGGAGGAGCAACCCAAACCTGTGGTTCTAATCACAGGATGTTCCACGGGAGGGATAGGCCACGCGCTTGCACGATCCTTCGCAGCGAACAGGTGCAGGGTGGTGGCCACCAGCAGGTCGCGGTGGAGCATGGCGGATCTGGAACACGACCACAGGTTCTTCTTGCAAGAATTGGATGTTCAGTCCGATGAGAGCGTGCGTAAGGTGGTCGATGCTGTTGTCAACAAGTTCGGTCGCATCGACGTGCTTGTTAACAACGCTGGTGTTCAGTGTGTGGGCCCCCTTGCCGAGGTTCCTCTCTCTGCCATTCAAAACACTTTCGATACCAATGTCTTCGGTTAGTATTGCTTTGGCTGTGCTTGTACTACTACCCTTTTTATCTAGTGTGCTTTTGATAGAGTGGAATGAAATGAATTGAAGTGAAAATATTAAATTAGAATAGAGTATAAAAGGTTTGGTGGATTCAAATGAAATGAAACGAAAATGTATTGAAGTGAAAATATTAAATTAGAATAGAGTATAAAAGTGTGACTCCATTTCATTATTTTTTAGTTCTCTTTCACTTCTATCAAACATAGGGCTAGTCTCCAAGAACATGAATTTCATGTTAAACTTGATTGATACTAGATTTCATTGGGCATAAGCATGCAGGTTCGTTGAGAATGATTCAGGCCGTTGTTCCTCATATGGCTGTTAGGAAACAGGGGAAGATAGTCAACGTTGGTAGCGTTGCTGCCTTGGCCTCTGGACCTTGGTCAGGCACTTACAATGCTTCCAAAGCTGCTCTTCATGCTTTCACTGATACATTAAGGTATTAAAAGTAATTGGCAACATAACCCATCTTGTTCTAATGTTCTTAACTTCTTATACAAGTTGCTTTGTTATGTTATGTACAAGCTCAGAGATATAAGGTTGGCCCACTAGCAGAGAAAGGGTGAATCCTTCCAATCCCGATTAACATTTCAAACAAAACTAACAAATTAACATTTGTCATGTCATGTACAAGCTTTTTAGGCTTCAGTTCGCCTAGATTGATGTGGTGATTTCATGAAAACTGGACTTTAGTGGAGTTTAATTGGTTATCGGTCAGGCACTATAATAGATTTATATGCATGTATACTATTAAGTCAAAATTTAGAGAATGCAACAATACACAGTTTAGGATTTGGTGGCTACACAGTGTCCAATTAATTATTTACATTTCATAGTTGATACTCTTTCTTGGTAATTGTTTTTATTTTCAACATGTACATGTCAATGCCATACACAGATTGGAACTTGGACACTTTGGAATCGACGTTGTGAATGTAGTTCCTGGAGCCATCACTTCCAATATTGCAAATAATGCCCTTGCCAATTACAATCGAATGCCTGAATGGAAGTTATTCAAGCCTTTTGAAGCAGCAATCCGAGACAGAGCTTCTTTGTCTCAGGGGTCCAAGTCGACCCCTTCGGAGGAGTTTGCTAAAAACACAGTAGCAGCTGTTCTTAAGAAGAATCCACCTGCATGGTTCTCCTATGGCCATTACTCTACCTTCATGGCTATCATGTATCATTTACCACTCTTTCTTAGAGACTTTTTTTTGAAGAAATTGATGAAATGCTGAGCTACGGTTTCGTGTATCCATCTTTTCCCATGTATAATGTATGTTGATGGACACTGATTAATCTACTTTAAGCACGAGATTTCATTGGAGGGTGTATTGTTAAGACTTCAAATGTTATATATTCAGTTCCATTTTACCATATTCAGTGGCGAACAAATTTTCGAATAAGATTAACGTTTCTCGTGCGAGTCTGTCTGACTATACGATTCTGTAAAATTATTTTTTTTAATAATTAAACAGAAAAGAGAGATATTAATAAAGGAGAAAATACAAAATTTGAATCTTTTAAGAAAATCCTTACAAATTAAGCGAGGTACAGGGTGTACACAAACGATTGTTAGCTGGTAGTAAGTGTACCTACCAAAATCTGAGGTATTTATATTGATGGTCAAGTCAGTAAATGATTAAAATTTGTATCTAATTATTAGATAACCTTACATGTAGTGTACCATGTTATTTACAATACTGAAGAATTTGTACCTTAGTAGAATAGGTGATTACTTAATTGTAAATTAGTGGAATAGAGCAATATGTTCCACTAATCACTTAAATTTATAACCATGACTAGTGCAACAAGTAAATTAAATCCCACCAATAGTCTACTACAGTTTTGGACAATTAATTGCATGGATGAAAAGAAAACTCCAAAACATTATTTTGCTAATTGTGGTGTGTAGGAGGGACAATCGTTGCTCACTTGCTCGGTGGTGTTTCAGCTTGTGACATCTGTGAAATCAGCATTAATTGGATACTGAGACGTACGAGATCAAGGTGAAGCAGTACCTACTCCATTACATCATGGACCACTTTGGAGATATATAATTCAATGCTAGGAAGGAAGATTCAATTCGACCCCGCTGAATCTTAGAAACATGCAATACAATTTAACAAATGTGGAAATGCATAAATAAAGCAAGTGATGGAATATGGTCCTCTTACCTGCCCAAGGCACATGCACCTAATTGAATGTCACTGTTAATTCAACTTTTTTATGGTGTCAAATTAAAGAGATCAAATTGATTAGCTAACTATTTATAGATTCATTCGGAAACCATTCTATCATTAACTAATTTCTTGTCTGATAAAAAATTGAGAAGGAAGAGAGTGCGATTCCCGTCAATAAAAATTAATCATTTACAACTAACAGTTGCTTTGCTGATAAAAAAAATATAAAAAATCTTGTCTGACTGTCTCTGTAATGTATGCTATGGAGACGTAACAACGCTGGTGTTCACTGTGTTGGGTCACTTACCAAGGTTCCTTTCTCTGTCATCCAAAACACTTTTGACAACAATGTTTTTGGTGATCAGTGAGTATTCTGTCCTTTTAGTGCTATCCTTCTTTTAATTTATTTTCATATGGTATTCCTTGTGTTAATTTGGTCTAATCTACGAGAACTAGGTTGCATGTTAAACTCTAGATTAATTCTATATTTCATTGGACACATATATACGCAGGTGCCATGAGAATGATTCGGCTTGTTGTTCCCCATATGGCAACTTGGAAACAGGGAAAGATTCTCAACATTGGTGGTGTTAGTGCCTTGGCCTCTGGACTTTGGTCAGGCACTTACAATGCTTCTAAAGCTGCTCTTCATGCTTTCACAGATACATTAAGGGGGTTTTCTTCTTCTTCTTCTTCTTCTTCTAACTTACCCTACAGTACTTGTACCCTTCATGAATCATGTTAATCAAATCAACAAGAGGAAACATAATTTCTCCTTGTTTTTACAGAAATTAATTAATGTGATTATTTCGTGGAAACTGGAACATATAGTGTAGTTTAATGGCTTAGCCATATATTTGTACTATTAAAGTAAAAAATTAGTGAATGCAACATTAATACACATTTTGTTATTCTCTCTGTGTACGTGATAATTGTTTTTATTTTGAACATGCACATGTCATATATATATACATATTGGAACTTGTACACTTTGGAATTGATGTTGTTAATGTTGTCCCTGGAGCTGTGGTTACAAATATTACGAATTCTGCCATTTCCAACTACAATGGATATGCCTGAATGGAAGCTATTCAAGCATTTCGAAGAAGAATCTACCTGCATGGTTCTCCTATGGCTATCTCTCTACCTTCAAGGCTATCATGTATCATTTACCACTCTTTCTTAGAGACTTTATTTTTAAGAAGTTGATGAAATGCTAAGATTAGGGATGAAAACAGAGCATGTTGGGGAAGGTTTGGCCCTCCTAGTCCTCGCAAAAGACAGAGCAAAATCCATTTTCATACCCATCGAGTTTAGGTATATTTACGGATAGTCTAGTATAATTTTTTTATGTTTAATTTATTTATATATTTTTAGATAAATTATATATTAAGTTTTTAATTATATTTTAATTCAAATAATATATAAATATAATGAATAACAAATAAATTAAATTTAAAAAATTAAGAATTCAATTATGTTTTTAGTTAAATGTATATTTTTTAAGTTGGTTATTTAATTATTTAACTATTAAGATAATTTACTTATATTTTCAAAAATTATAATAATAAATTCTTTAATTTATATATTATGTATATATATGCTATGAAAAAAAATTATATAAAAAATAATAATAACATGTATATGTATGAGTATGAATATGGATATGGATATAATTTGATATTCATTGCTTAAACAACTTATATAATACCCATATCGTATTTATATCAGATCAAAATGAATATTTGTGTTAAAGCTCAGAGTGGATTCAAATGATATATGCGAATACGAGTTTATTTGTTTATTTGTCATGTGAGCTAGGGCTGGGTGTATTTATCTTTTCGCATGCATTCTGATGGACAGTGTATTCACTTTAAGCACCAGATTTCATTGGGGGGCCGGATAACATGTTACAATTGTTTTCAGTTCCACTTGACCGTGTTGTAGTGAACAACATTTCAAATAAGCTGTCTAACTATACATTCTATAAAATTTATTTCTTTTGAAAATAACTATAAAAAAATTAAAGTTGTGGATTTGAATCTCTTCACAATCGGTGACTAATATTTGTTGATAAAAAAATATTGAAAAGAGAGAAATAAAAGAAATATATTTTTATAAAGTTGTTATTGTTCTATATGTAATATATGCAATCTTTTTAAGAAATAAGGTATTTTTTATGTAATTGTGTATGTTAATATGGTTAGTGGATCTCTGTCTCTAAATATAAATATCATTTAACTAATTTAAACCCTTTAAAAAAAATTTCCAATAAAAAAACTTAAAAAATTGATTAGTTTAGTTAATAGTATTAAATTTATTAATAATTTATATTATTTTTTTTAAATCACCCTTAAAAAAATTGGAACTCGTTATCTTACTCTTTTTATTTTATTATTTTTACCTAATTAATCAATGTATATTAGTCTTTTTCTTTAATCTTTTATAAGAAACACAGTGAATCTGTCTTAATAATTTATAGCATATTTATAAAGTAATTAAGAATATTTTGATAAACAAATAATTGATACATAAAACAACTTAATAAGAATCTTATAAAAGTGGACAATTTTTTTTAAAATCTTATATTTAATTACGAGGGTAGTTACATTTTTACTTATAAAAATTTATTCAAAACCTTTAATATCTAAGTTTTCTACTGTGAAGTAGGGATCAATGATAATGTGGTAACTGGTAAGGTAGAAATAGTTAGTAACTATCTTTACTTATCCCATGGGATGAAATGTTATCTTATTCTTGTTTAATATAAATTTTTTTTATAGGTGAAAATTGAACTTAAGTATTAAGAGGTTTACAATAATGCATAAATATCATTTAATCAACTGAGAAAGACTCTTGATTGTTCTACACTAGGAGATTAAAAACAACTCATACATACCACTTAAGTATTCACAATTTTAATAAATATCTATGGATATTTGAAACCCAAAGGTTTGATGTAATTGTATAAGATTTGGTTACATTCATTTATGAGAAAATGATCTATTTAGTAGGACAATTCGGGTTCAATTATCTCTATCGGTAAAATTTCTTTGAGTCAATTACAATCACACACCGCAAACAAGATTAGTCTCTGACTGAATAAGTTGAGAAATAATCATGGTCTCTAACCCAAAAAAAAATCTATGGATATTTTAGTATACTTTTTTACATATAAAATTTTAAACAAAAATTAAAATTAGTAAAATTAATTTTTTTAAAATAGATATATTACAATAAATTTATATAAAGAGAGAGGAAAGAAAAATCTTGGTAATGGCCCAAAGCAATAAAATCTGGTTTATATAAATTAAAAAACAAGAAGACCGATGAGCCCAAATAAATGCCCACAAACAAGTGCACAGGGTATGAAAATGGGCCGGCCGCGTGGGTGTGAATGTGACCCGCTAGGGTTTAGGGTACTGGATAATAGAAGGCACTTTTTTATTTCTTTTTTCCCCTATAAAATCAAAACCCTACACTCTTAAACCCTAACTATTTCAGTAGTTCGGCTGCCTATAAAATCCTCTTAACAAGTTGTTGCTGCTGCGTTGAGCATCAGTTTACAGCTATCGAAGATGGCTCCTCCCAGAGGTAATTTTCCTTTTAATTAGAAAATGGGGTTTGATTATTTTGGTTTATACATTTTACATTAGAACTTTTTTTAAATCGGCAAATGTTAGTTTGGTTAGAATGTAGTGGTAATAGCTTCATTTTTGTTGACGGGTGTTTGAATTTGTGCAGGTCGTGGTGGTTTTGGTGGTGGTGGTGGTGGTGGGTTCAGGGGTGGTGGTAGGGGTGACAGAGGCAGAGGAAGGGGCGGTGGAGGAAGAGGAGGAGACAGAGGTACACCCTTCAAAGCTAGAGGCGGTGGTAGAGGTGGTGGAGGCCGTGGAGGAGGCAGGGGTGGTGGCCGTGGCGGTGGCAGAGGTGGAATGAAGGGTGGTAGCAAGGTTGTTGTTCAGCCCCATAGACATGACGGTATTTTCATTGCCAAGGGTAAAGAAGATGCTCTCGTTACCAAGAATCTTGTTCCCGGTGAAGCTGTTTACAATGAGAAAAGGATTACTGTTCAGGTTCCTTTTCTTTCTCACCATTATTTCTGTTTTTCTTTCCTTGTTGGTACTGAACCATGTATGCATGAATTGATAGTTTCATTTTGCAGAATGAAGATGGTACCAAAGAGGAGTACAGAGTTTGGAATCCTTTCCGATCCAAGTTGGCTGCTGCCATCCTTGGTGGAGTTGACAACATATGGATTGTAAGATTGTCTTTACAACATGAGCTCTGTTTAGTCCTAGTTCTTCGAATACAAACATCATGTTTTTTTAATTATTTTTGTCTTGTGCCTTATGAAGAAACCCGGAGCCAGAGTCCTTTACCTTGGAGCTGCTTCTGGGACCACTGTTTCTCATGTGTCGGACGTTGTTGGCCCTGTAAGTATAATTTAGAATTTAGAATTCCACAATCTTACATTTGTGGAAGTTCTGATTCGAATGTGTTGTTCTTTGTATGTAGACTGGAGTTGTCTATGCAGTAGAATTTTCCCATAGAAGTGGACGTGACTTGGTCAATATGGCAAAGAAAAGAACTAACGTTATACCCATTATTGAAGATGCTAGACATCCAGCTAAATACAGGATGTTGGTTGGAATGGTTGATGTCATATTTTCTGATGTTGCTCAACCTGATCAGGTGTGATTTAAATTTCGTACTACATACCTCTTGAGTTTGGTTTTGGCCTCATTTTTGCAGGCAATATACTAGTGTTCCAAAATATTGATGTACTTAAATCGGTAGTGCCATATGATTATTGTTTGTTTAATTTTCAATTCATCTAGTATTTCGTTTGGTTGTCAAATATTAGCCAGCCATCTACTTACATTACATGTGTATATTTTTGGTGCATCTTCTCTTTTACATTTGTGTATAATTTTTTATTTTTTATTTTCAATGTTATTTTTTTACTTGAATATATTCTGTTAAATTGGAATAATCTGTGCATATGATGAGTTACTCGGATTCCCCTTCAAGACATCATGGATGATGCAGACCCGAGTTTCTGATGCACATAAATTTCTTTTCTTTTTTTTCTAATATTTCATTATTTTGTTTCTTTAAATAGACAGCAGTGGTTGGTCGTCTCTTTTTAGCCTGTTTATGTCCCCATTTTGAATCAACAAGTACTGTATTTTTTTCAATTTTATGTATGTGAATGTGAAATAGTGGAGGGGTGGTTAAAGTCAACTCTTGGAAGTGGATGAAGGCAAGGAGAAAGGGTTTTGTTTATAAAATGTCTTGGTTTTTAAATCCTGCGGCTTGTCTAGGGGTGGTTGCAAATTAGCTTACATGTGTTGGGGTGGGCCTCAGTTGTTATAAGCAGCCTCAATTGGATTATGGACCAGACAGTGTGTGATGATGCGTTATGATAGTATATATCTGCGGCTGGGTCAAGAGGAAATTGTGGCTGTGGTTTGAGTGGTGCATGGATTTTATATTTGTGGATTCCTTTTTAAATTTAAAGGAAATGAATTCTATTCTATTTGAAGATAAAATCCTTTTTGAAACCCCAGTTATATTCTATATTCTATGTATTGGTTTCTTTATGATTTTTGGTGACCATTGCAGGCTAGGATTTTGGGGCTGAATGCTTCATATTATCTGAAAACAGGAGGTCATTTTGTTATTTCAATCAAGGTATGTTCAGATATCTAATCGTCTTTTTATAAAACTTTACGAGTTATATGATCAATAATCAATATGGTAAACATTTAAAGAAAGGGTGACCCAGTACAGATAGTTCCCACCTAGTGGGGGGTCTAAGGAGAGAGTAGAAGGAATCAGCCTTACCCTAAGGCTGTTTTTAGAATTTGAACTTGGGGCTTTCAGGCCTCAAAACATCAAACATATGGAGGTGTCGAGGCTTGCCCTCTATTTATAACATTGGAAAGACAAGTGTTTATGATTACCTTGAATCAATGTTTAGGTTCTTCTGTTCGTAAATGGGAAGTCAAAGTTGTAAAGTGATCTCTTATGTCTTACTATGTCTTAATTATCTGCTAAAATGTTCTCACTTACATTCATTTGTATCTTAGGCTAACTGCATAGACTCCACAGTCCCTGCTGAGGCAGTGTTTGAAAGCGAAGTGAACAAGTTGAAGGCAGATCAATTCAAACCATTCGAGCAAGTCACCCTTGAACCATTTGAGAGGGACCATGCCTGTGTGGTTGGTGGATACAGAATGCCCAAGAAGAAAAAAGATGCTGCTGAGTAGATTGTTTTCCAGTAGCCCGTAGGCGTGTACCAATGTCATTTCATGAGATTTCGTGTTAATTTTGTTTTGAAACCTTGGTTATCAAAATACTTTGTACCTTTTATAGTAAAGTAGTCAAGTTATTTGCCCCCAATATTTACCGTGTTTGCTGTAAAAAATTCACATATAATCTGCCCAAAATTACTTCCTTAGCAGAACGAGATGAGATCAACAGCAATGCTTGTACGTTCTACATGTGAATCTAGTTTATTTAAGTATTGAAAATCTATGATCTATTATTATTAGGGTATGTCAACTTTACACTATCAGTCTATTGTTAATCTATGATCTATTATTATTCAGGTTTGCCATTTAATCTTTCTATATGCTTGAAAATGTATTTATCAACAGCAATGCTTGCACGTTCTACTTGTAAAATAATTTAAATATATTTTTAATGAACATAATATATGTTCATAGGCATAACAAATAAACTTGGATAGGTGGTATCATCCCGAACCGAATATTCGTTTTGATCACATATGGATACTCGTACTTGTTACTAATACATTTTTTATAATTTTTTTATCACAGCATATATATTTACTATTTTATCGTCATAATTTTAAAAATTATAAATTAATTAACTTAATAGTTAAATAATTAAATAAAAACTTAAAATATAATTGAATTCTTAATTTGTAACTTTAATTTACTTGTTATATATTGTTTGAATTAAAATATAATTAAAAATGTAATATGAAATTATAATATTAGTTTTTGTAGTGAATGAATCAGGAGACATAATGGAATTATTTCAATTACTCTAACAACAGTTCGGCTATTGTTATTGTCTTTTTAGTGAATAATACAAAAGAAAATAATACAAGAAATTCTTTTGAATAATAATTAAATAATTCCTTCATATTTTTAGAGATAGGAGATAAAATTTATATGGATATAATAAGTCTTGTTTGGGCTGCTTTAATGATAGTTTTTTCATTTTCCCTAAATAAATTAAAATTATAAAAAAAAGAGTATAGTAGATTACCTGCATACATACTCAAATTTGACGATATGGAAATGAGTTTTAAAATGTCAAACCGGTCTTTTTTTTTAATGGTATCCGTCCCATCTTTTGTATTGTTGACTTACCATTATCAATTAAACTTAATGTGGAATATTTATTCATTACTAAAACATAAAACAGTACCACATTCTAGCAGCACTCTCATTCTTAAATAGTTTATAACACGAAAACCAACTCATATATCCCTCTTATTCTTTATTTGTCACCAAGAGGTGTACGAACGACACTTTCTAATACACTTTTTTAAGACACATTCTAGTATTAATTAAAATATATTAAAAACTAAAAAAACAACAGGAGGTTAAAAAGAGTGTATCATATATTGTGTTGCTTGTTATTGTTAAAAAATGCTTGAATAATTATGAATGTTTTTTATAAAAAATAAATAATGGGCAGATAATTTGAAGAAAAAAAAAACTTATAAAATACGGAAAGCAGTAATTATTTATAAGAACTGAAAGTATAAAAAAATGTTTTCTTAAACTAATCCCATACTCTTTTATGGGACACTAGTCCGTCTTTTAGTATGGGAAACTAATCCCATACTGTTTCATGTAAATAAAAATATAAAATGTATTATCATCTAATATAAACTTAAAAATAATGTTTATTTTTTCTTTTTGATGAGAACAAATAATGTTATTAGTACGTGTCGTAATTAATAGTTGTCATAAATGGATAAATGTATAAGCCAT
Organism: Glycine max; assembly: GCF_000004515.6. Classification (NCBI taxonomy): domain Eukaryota; kingdom Viridiplantae; phylum Streptophyta; class Magnoliopsida; order Fabales; family Fabaceae; genus Glycine; species Glycine max. The sequence goes on from NC_038247.2 coordinate 38,059,910, forward strand.
AATAAATGAATGACAGACAAATTTGGTTCTAATAGCTGCTTCTCATTTGATTGTTGTGTACTGTACTGTACTGGTATAGGAATTAGGAAAAGCTGCCATAAAAGTCTCGCGTTTGTTTTGTTAGGTTCCCATTGTTGGCATAGTAACAAGTTGGCACTAATCTCTGTGTCTCTCTCTTTGTATTCTACGATGGATTAAATTAACCATTGTTATAGATAGATTGTAATTATTCTGCAAATGGCTTCTGTTGACTACAGTTACTCCTTGCTAGATATAAATAATGGATTTTGGAATCACCACTCTAAATTAATCTTTTGGGTACCTGAATGTTTCTGTTTGAGATTTTGTTTTCGTTCCAATTTGTCAATTGTTGCCTCAAAGATTGGGCGCAAACAGAATTAGTACTTGTTTGATACCAGTTGAGAGAACTCAAAAGTAGTTTTACTCCCCCAAACTCTAAATTCTTTCTTTATTTTGTGTCTTGAAATCAAGGAATGTACATTGGAACTAAATGCTATGTTGGTGTACAAAATTCACATTCCCAACTTTTATCCAAAAATAGCCTTAGTTGATGCCCAAAACCATGATTTGCTTGCTTAATTAACTAGATGCTATGCTTCATTGGGCATACGCATGCAGGTTCCTTGAGAATGGTTCAGGCGGTTGTTCCTCATATGGCCGTTAGGAAAAAGGGGAAGATTGTCAATATTGGTAACTAGTGAAAATGGTTGCTGCCTTGGCTTCTGGACCTTGGTCAGGAACTTATACAGCTTCTAAAGCTGCTCTTCATGCTTTGACAGATACATTAAGGTATTTTTCTTCTTCAAACTTGCGTTACTCTACACTTGTGCTTCATGTCTGCATCTAGTCAACTAGAGGCAACAGAAATCCCACCTTGTTTTGTTTCTATAGAAATTGTTGGTTTGTTATGTACAAGCTTTTAGGCTTTGGTTGGTCCAGATCAATGTGGTGATTTCATGGAAACTGCAATATAGTGAAAGTTTGTAAAACTTTATATATGATGCACTTCAAAGTCAAAATCGAGTGGATGCAAATGCAACAATTTGGGATTTGGTGACCGGATTTCGTCCTAATTATTTACTCCCTCCGTTTTTTTTATAAACAAAAAAAAACTTTAATTTTTTGATTTCAAATCTAAGTAAAATTTAATTACTTTTATCTTATTTAATAAAATTATGTTAAAAAATCCTTCATTTAATTGGGGATTGTGTTTAATATTAAATTTCAACAAAAAATAATTTAAGAGAAATTATTATTTTTTAATTAAAAATAACACAATTTAATAAAATAAACTCACTTTCTTAATAAGTGTTAAATAAGTTTTTTTTCCTTATAAAATACAACCGAAGGAGTTCATTTTATGCACTAAATTGTTCTCATCTTTAACACGAGTATGTGAGCATACAGACCAGAACTTGGACATTTTGGAATTGATGTTGTCAATGTTGTCCCCGGAGCTATCAAATCAAACATCGGAGATTCAGCCATAGCCAGTTACAACCGCATGCCAGAATGGAAATTATTCAAGCCTTTTGAAGCAGCAATCAGAGATAGAGCTTATTTTTCTCAGAAGTCCAAAACAACCCCTACAGATGAGTTTGCTCTAAACACTGTAGCTGCTGTCCTTAGGGAGAAACCACCTGCATGGGCATTACTCTACTGTCATGGCTATCATGTACCATTTACCAATCTCTGTTAGAGATTTTCTTTTGAAGAAAGCAATGAAAGGTTGAGCTATAGTTGGGTGGTGCATATCAATCTTTCCACATGGACAGCCTATAAAGCAATTTTACTTAACCTTTAGCAACAGAAGAGATATCATCAAGGGATGTCTTGTTCGGTATCATATTCTATTGAACAAAGTTTTTGAATAAAACTTGACCAAACGGAAGATATAGTTTCTTGAAAGTGTGTTTGAAACTTCCCCATTCTTTGAACATGGATCAGCTATTTTTTTTTTCTGCATTTGTTAGTTTTTCTTAGCATTAAAAATGTGTTTTTTCTTGTTTGCATGGTTTTCCATCTCATAAGTTTGCCTTACGGGGCTCCTTTGATAGGATTAGGATTGATTACATCCACAAAAACGTCTTAACTTGAATCCTAATTTTGGGGCATGACAAAGACAGACAACCTCCTGTCTCCTTCAGTTATTAAAAGCACAAATCTATTACAGTTTCAGTCACTGTTCCAAAACAGTAATGCACAATACAAAGTTGTGCAGTCCTGCTAACTGCTTGCTTCCTCTTTCCGAAACTTGGAGGGTGGCTTATGACCTCTCTGCAATCCTTCAATTCTCAAAGTGTGTAACATTTTTTTATACACAGATTGTTTATTTATTAATTTTTATTAATAAAAAAATATTAAATTTATAATTTTTTTTTCTTTCTTAATCATTTAATCAATTTTATATTTCTAATCTGAGTAGCCATAATAATATATGTAAAGATTTAGTATGAAGCAGTATCTTTAATATTCCGGCACTTGTCGTGTCACCTAATAAATTTGACCATTTAGATAAAATCAATTTAATTAATTGATTTTTTTTATTTCAAATTAGTCATATTTAGTTTGGGTCTCAAAAAGAAAAGAAAATTCAGAACCAAGTCAATGTTTCAATTTTTTTTTTAAACTCTTACATCAATATATTTTAGACTTTAGCATTTCAATTTTTTTTACGTTTGTCTATATTTTCTTTTTTATCTTTTTATGATAATATCTAGAGTTATAAAGCATCTTAATTTCATAATGTTTTATTATATAATTTTCTTCAAATTTTTCATTAAAAAATGATTGAAATATATAAAATGATCGGTATAGACAAAATATTAAATAATATAAATAATAAATCAGTATAGAACAAATAATATTTTTATTTTAAATTAATATAAAATTAAAAACTAATAGTATAGATAAGTAAAAATTACAACTTAAAAGAATATAATTTATTTTTATCATAATTCGACAACTCAAACCAAAACTACACGATCTTAATTAAATTATTTTGGTTTCAAGTTGCCAAAAAGTATTTTCTAAACCTGAAACAAACCAACTTAATTAAATATCATCAGGTTAGACTTTACCTAGCCACAAACTCAAACTATTCCAACTCATAAAAACTCCTAATTCTTTAGTTAAATTTCCTTTGCAAAATCGGGGACTGGGTACAGAAACGCCCAGCTAGTTTGAATGGTTTTTACGATCACCAATCTTTACGCGCAGGAGCATTGTAATAGATAAATTATTTGATTGGCCAATTATAAGGACATTATATTAAAAGTTTTCCGGCAAAACACTTGTTTATTTCATTCTTATCATGTTCTTCTATTGCTTTTGTTTTTTGCTTTTTTGGGGGGTGATGGTATCAGTGCCTGGTTCATGAGATCCCCGTTCGCATTAGGGTCGGTCGACTGAATCAGTAACTCAGTTAAAATATTGGGCAAGAGAGTTTCACGTCCCAGGGATGTGATAGTCTTGCTTCCAACATTTGCCAGCTCCCGTCCCAGGGTAGCACTGTCACAAAAATAAAAATAAAAAATTCCAAGTCTCCAGAATTCGTTTGTTTCAATGAAGTCAATGTTAACTACAGTCTACTTACTGTATCGAATGCTGATGATTAGTATAGTACACCATTCCTGGTGGTTGAAGTGGTCGGAAAGTAGGAGGTGCGGGGGCTTGCTGTGTTATTGGTATTTGTTGATGTGGAGTTATTTGCAGGGTCTGATGTGTCAAAGGCACCATAGCCCCAACATGAGTTGGCAGTTGGGGTGCGGGCGGTAATGGTGGGATGCTACCATAACCATATGGAGTGATGATCCCTCCAGTTGACTGCACGAACTGCTGGGATGGCGGATTACTAAGCATGTGAAATTGACCTTGTGATGAAGGAGCAGCATTTTGCAAGGGTGGTGGTTGGGCTACCAAAACTGAAGGATATGAATGGTTTGGTGCGGCAATCAACTGTTGTGGGGACCTAAACATATGGGGATCTGAGCTAGTCATTGGAATCTCGTGTTTTGATGTGGACTCAGAAGTTAGACCAGCATTTTTTGCCTCTTCTGCTGCAAATGTTGACAGAACAGAAGTCATGATCAACTGCGATGACGAAGAAGCTGCAAGCTTATCTGCAACCTCAGCAGCAATTGCTGCAGCCGACTTGGCAACGGACACTTTCTGAGAAAAATCTTCATTATCAAGTATCCTCCGCATGTTGCAAGCCTCTTCTATTTGTGCTTGGGCAACCTAAATATCATTAAACAAACATATAAGCATAATAAAATTCAAATTTGTCATTGTGGTTAGCTGAAAAGCCGCAAACGTATCCAAATGTCAATAATGAAAACAGACTCAACAAGTAATAAGTCGCATTAAAAAAGATTAACAAGAACTTATTTACTCTATAATTGTGTACGGGGATTTCCTAAGCAATTCTCCAACCAAAACTGTTTCTGCTTTCATAAATCGAGATTATTACACTAACCTCCATCAAGATTTATGAAAACTTAAAAGCACCCTATCTAGTTTCAGAAATTGCACTGATCTTCCCCGTTTAAATTTCATCAGGCAAAGCATTCCCTCCTATTTAAACATCTTCCAGACACAACTAAACCCTTGAAAATAAACTATAAGGAGGCGTTCATGTAGGTTTCATAAACTACAAGGAGGTTGAATCCACGTAATTTCTTCTATTACATGTTTTACCACTGTTAACACTAACTATTAGCACTGCAGTGACTTCATCATGTTTAGAATTTTGATTTGCTGATAAAAAAATCATTGTTCGGAATTACCATGAGAGAAGTAATTAAAAGGCAACAAACAATGAACAAAACATATCACAATCACATATGATAAGAAACTAGTCAAAATATGACAACCTTCTGCGCAAAAGAATCATGAATAGTACATACCTGCATCTGTGTACGAACATTCTCTAGTTCAGATTCCTAATACAAAAATGCAAAAACAATTGAAAGACACAGTCAGGAACAACCGAAAACTCAATATATGCACTACAAATACAGAAAATATTGAACATTAGTGTATAACTTACCTGCTCATGCAAAGCTTCTTTTAACTGAGACACAAGGGCTACTCTACTTGCTTCAACTAATTTAAGTTTTTCTACGCATCGTTTCAAAATATTTTCCTCCTCCTCTAGTTCCTTTGCCAAAGTTTTTCTCTTGGGATCTTTGGCTGAAAAAGAAAGCAATATTAGAATCCTAACTTCCATAATTCAGGTGTTACTTCTGTAACTCTGTTCTGCTGTATGCTTACCAACAGAGCATGCAGTATCAACATCTTTTTCCATCTTCCTCACACGCTGAACAGAAGACTTGCATTTACTTATCTCTGCATCTTCAACGGATTGCTCACTGAGCACCAAATGAAATGCAGACACTATTTTTTCCGCTGTACCTCCTATGGACAGTTTCTGGCATCAAGACAATATCAAGAAAGTGAGATATGAAAGAATCATAGCAAACCTCTATGAAGGATGAAATTATCTAACATCAATAAAATGATTTAAGTATGAAACGGGAAGAGGAAGGAGTGTGGTCCCAAAGGCCCTCAGTAACTCAGTCTCACCGATTTGATGGAGTGAGAATCCCTTTTCACAATTCTTACAGAACGTGATCGCTTTTTGCCAAATTCCAATGGTGGAGGTGCATCTTCTCCAAGCATCAAATCTTTAAGGTTCCTAGCCCGGGATCCAAATACTCTCCTTTGCTCCCATATTTCAATCTAAAGTTAGGAAAGATCTAAGTTAATAGATCAATATCGTGGTATGCAAATCATATGATACACCATATTAGGAGTTTCAGCCAAGCATGTAGAACTATCTGCTATGATTTTATATTCAATTCTTTCACAACCCCTTTCCCGTTCATTGATTAACATGGTTGTATTCACTTGAAATACTTGCATCACATACTGTAAAAAGGGCTTACCAATCTAGATACCACACGCGTTCCATGATCATCACCTTTCTTGATAACATCTTTAAGTGCTGCAGGAAGAACCTTCCAAAACTCTGTCACAAATTCATTCCCTTTATGCTTACTGTTCTGCAGAATATCATTTGCAAGATACAAAAGAGGGATCCTTTGAATCATCTCTGATTTGTCAAATTGTTTTTTCCAAGTGGCAACAAACAGTTCAGCTTTGCTCCGGTGAAATATACACCAATGTGATAAAGCTATATCAAAAGTTAAAGGCAACAACTTACATTGCATTAATGACTAATACACAACAAAAACAACAGAAGCCATTTCCACTAGGCAAGACCAGCTACATGGATAAAATAATGTCATTGTATTCTGTTAACACTAATAAATTCAAGTTTCATGAAATTAACTGAAGCTAAGTATGCCATAAACTAAACTGTTTCGAAGAATTAAATAAAATTCATATATAAACACTAGTTAAAAGAAGTCGCACTCCATGTTACATTAACCAAGCAATTTCAAATTAATCCTAAGAATGAAATGTGACTGACAGTAAAATTTCGATGCACCAAAAATCTGACCTGGTAATTAGAATTAGTCCAATGTATTAGTTCCAAGAATGTATTTGTTTCTCTTCCTGCAGTGTTACTATCCTAAAACAATAGTAAAACAGAGCAATGCTACTTACCCAAAAATTGTTAACCGGGCTAACATACTAATATGGCTATATGAAACACCTCAGATTCCAGAAATGAATTTTGTACTCACACACACATAATGAATGAATGAATGAATGAAAGAGGTTTCTTTCTTGATTGCCCTCTTTCTTACTTGATTGCTTTCTTAGTTACTTCAAGATACTTTTAATGCAAATTTATATTGCATTAAACTTCCAAAATAATGCAGTACAGCCCAAGAGTCAATATTCAAACAGAACCAATTGTTTATAAAGGGGGGAAAACTATTAAAGTGCAATAAAAAAAAGGATACTTTCAATGCATTGTTGGGTGTTATTAAGCTTGGACAGCTTGTCTGCAAGTATCTGCTCGCTGAAAACGCCATTCATGTTCTTCACCTCTTTCCCCTCACCAGATATAATTTCAGCAAAACCCTATGCCCCATTGAAACCTTTTATCGAAAACAAACCATGTAGCATCTCAATTTTCGAACACTAAAACCCTATAACAGAATTGGGACCGAAACGAGCTTCAATATCAATAACAACGAGCTAAAAATGTGAAAAGATTAGGTTCGATTGAAAAACAACGAATCCGAAAAATTGAGCTAATGCAAGCATAAAGGAGAAGAAATTGAGCAGAGAAATAGTAGTAGCCACAATGCTGGGGAATCGGGACTAATTGAAACGACCACGTTTTGGGCAAATCAGATTCACGGAGAGATCTTGTATCAAAAAGAAAAAATGGCAGAGCGATAAAGAAACAGAGGGATAGAGACGTTGAAGTATTGGATTCGTGCGTGGTGTTGTGGATTTCGAAAAACCCTAAAAACGGATAACTAAATTTTGCAGATAAAAAAGAGGGGGAAAAGAAAGAAAAAAAAACGCGTTACTTGAAGAGAAAAGGTTTTAAGTTTGGGGTTCACACGCCTATTTTATTTGGCGCAAAACCATGAAAATTGTTTCAACGCCGCAGGATGGATGATACGAATACGATACTCCGTAATACTAACAACCTTTTATTTTTCAAATACATTTTTTTATTATTATTTCTACGAGTAAATTGTACAGTTTTCATGTTTGTTTCACAGTTGTACAAACGGACGTCATCAAGAATGGCTTAGTGTATGTAACCCACGTTTTTTTGTTTCCAAGGGTATTGTTACTTCTCCATTTTGTGCGTTGGAACGAACAAACGGACGTTTGGTGCCTCACAAACGGCAATCCAAACACACCATTAAAGATTCACTGAGTTGAGGAACTACCCAAGTTTGGCACTCCATCCTTGGAACCCAAACTATTCCGTGCACACATAATGGTTTGTCATTTTCTGGTTACTTGAGAATGTTTGCCTAAAAAATTCTTGATAAATATGAGCCTTTCTTCTGTTGTGAACTTGTGATGTTCTCAATTTAGAATATTCATGTTTATTATACACTATACACGTGTAGTTTGATTCAGTTTAAGTAGTTTCTGAAAACAGCGAAATTATAAACCTCGTATTAAAAAAGATACGTTACAGATCATTCATTGTCAAATTAATTATTCAGTATCAATAGAAATAATGTATCATACTAAGATTTGAACGTATAGAAAATCACAACGTCAAAAAAATATATAAAAAAAATTACATTATCATTATAAAAAATGAGTTCCATCATAAGTTATGGTAAAGATAATTTAAATAAAAAGAAAATTAGCATAAATATAATATGCAATTTAGTTAGATTTTCACAATAACCAGCAAAATCCAAGCCATACTGTACAAAAATAAAAAACATGTGATACATTCTCCCAAATGATGGATAAATTGGCAGATCAACCTAAATACGGTGCTAGACCCTGATTTATGTCAAACAAATGACGTGGCTTAGAAGAAATACACTATGGTCAATCAACTGACTAAAATAAATCGACACTCAGCATAAGAAAATACGCGGATCAAGAAAAAGGCAGCTACCGGAAACAAAATACGCGGCTAGGAGAATAAACATAATCTAACGCCAAATTTTTCCATAAAATTTCAGGTAAAGGTTTGCTCAAGCCTAGTTCAAACAGTGGGGAAAATCTATCCAACCCCAGTAGCTCTTAGTTCACGACTTCTAAAACTAAATAAATTTAAGTCTCAAGATACATTAGCAATGACAATTTCTTCCCGAGACAAAACACCACCAGATCTGCCAACAAGACGCATTCAAAATAATCCCATAGCACTAATAAAAATATCCAAATCAGTTAAAGGGCTGCAAGGGAAGATTTGCAGGCTAATGGCCTATCTACTGCCTCCCGCTTTTACCCTGTGTTGAAAGTTTTGCGGCAACTTGCTCTTCAGACAAAGGTAGATAGTAGATCCGAGGAGTTGCTGTGGTTTTGCGGAAGAGATCATCCAGAGTGACAATAGGTGGGTCAACTTTCTCAGGGAGGGGTGGTGGAGATGGAAGCCGTTCTCTTGCTACTGGTGGGGGTTTTGACAATGGTGGTGGAGGTGGGAGAATGACTGGAACTGGATGCTGCTCCCTGTGCAGATGGGGGGAAGGCTCTGGCTGTGAGAAGGGGGGAGCAGGAGGAACTGCTCGATCAGTGCTGTCCGATGCAGCCTGAGTAGGAGGAGGTTCTAACTTCATTTTCACTTCTTCAGGATCAACATACTCTGCAACTAAGAGACGCCCACCATTTGGTGGCCATTGCAAATTATATACAGCATTCCGTGTCTCAATAGCTTCTTCCACAGATGAGTACTATATCACCAAGAAATCAACAAAAGATTACTTAAATGTCAGAACCATGTCATTATATAACAACATCACATGGGAATTTACAGTTGCAGCAAGACGGGGATAAGAATTGTCTTACAGTAACATAGCAATGGGTCTTTATTTGGTCCATCCAGAAGCTGCTGACATTCCCAGTCTTACCAAGAAGTTCTTGCACTGCTTTTAGGGTAAATGGACGGAGGAAACGGTCAATTCTGAGGGAATTAGTTGGGGACCTTTGTGATGGTGGAACTGCCAAAGATTAAAAAAAGACCATTTAACTTGAAAGGCAGAGACAGAAAATACAACACATGGCAGTATGACAACAAAGTAATCCATAAAAGAACATGCTGTACAACATAAACAAAATACACCTATGTGAAAGCACGTGACAACCAACTAGTCAACAACCAAGCATTATCTCAGTAAATGCATGTGCGTGAAAAAATCAACCAGCAGGTAATTATCCATCTTCAAATAAAAACCTCCACAAAAACATTTAAGAGTATAAGATATATGCAACTTGTGCTTCGAGAAGTCTCCAGGATTTAAATCTGAAAGTGCCAGGAATTTATTTATTTGGGCTACAAGCTAGGAATTGAAATTTGATCTCCATTAATGCAACCCCATTACACGACAAACAGGAAGCATCAGTTCTTCATAGATCTACCATAATCACAACAATGTTGACTTACCAATGTGTTCTTTAGGTGTATCATCAGTTGCAGAGGAATCAGACCTAGAGAAGCTGCGTTTCAAAGTAATTGGCTCATCTCTAGGTGTAGTAGCAGGCCTGGGAGTAGTGCTTTGTGCATCTGGACCTTTAACTGTTTCAGTGTTCCACCTGCGTTGCCTTTTGGCAGGCTCACTGTTCCCAACTTCTGAGACAAAATGTTCCAAATAATACAGGATGATAAAAAATACATAAAGAAAAAATAATAACAGCAAAGCAACATATAGTGCATATAATTCTTGCTTGCCCTTAAGGAGTACAACCAATAAAGTTTCAGATAATATGTTGCTTACCATTAAATTTCCGTTTCTCAGTCAGGGCAGCAGGACTAATGTCAATATCTTGGTGGGTATCATCTTTTCCTGCAGATAGACTATCTCCAACAGCTATAGTACTACTTTCCTCCTTCACAATAGGCTTTTCAATCTCTACTTTGTCTTTAAGTTCATCAACATTAAACTTAGAATCAATTTGCTTAGTCTCAGGCAAATCCTCTTCCATAGAATCATCACCAGAACTTCTGTCCAAGTTCAACTTTTCTGAATACCCTACATCATCACTGCTATTGGTCTTGTTCAAGTCTGGACTTGAAACATTATTGATATTTTCTTCAACAGATGCCTTTTTCTCATGCAGCCCTCCAACATCCATTGAATGTGATTCATCATAAGAAACAGGAACATCATTTCTGGATGATGGTTCTTCCACCATCTCCGGCTTAACAATATCTTGTTCTAATTTGACATTATCAGTAATTATAGTATCCTTTAGTTCATTCTTTTGATTAATTGACAGAGAATCAGTAGAAATAGAATCAGATTTTACTTGAGACCCTAAACTAGGGTTGACCTCAGATACCTGGTTTTCTGGAACAGCAGAGTCGGGAACAGGATCCTCATGCAAGGGCTTGGTGTCATAATCCAGTTGGGGCTTTGAGTCCTCACCATCCAGCTGCGCCTTTGACACCTCATTCTCCAGCTGTGCTGCTGAATCCTCATTATTCTTTTCGGCACGATAAGTATCCTCACCACTGGCCACTACTTCTGTTACTACACTCTCAGTGACCGTAATGATAGTCTCCACAGTAGAAGCATGGGCAATTGCCTCATGTCCCACATTTGCATAATCTCCACCAGCTGGCAAGCCCTTAGGTTCAACCTCTTGATCCATAGCTGACACACTATTATTAATGTTAACTTGGTTGGAAACACTGTCCTGCTTGTCATTCTTATCGCTGTCATGATCCACAATCTCCTGAATCTTTTCCACATTTCCCGTTTCAATTGGATCAACAAAACCACCCTTGCCCTTTTCAGCAGTATCAAATGTTTTGGCACTGGCCCTGTCAGTTGAATCAACCATTTCAGCATCCACAGTAACTGCTTCCGGAACTTTTTTCCCATCTGCATGACCATCGAAACCATTGGCCTCATCCTTCTCAGAAGCCTCATCAACCTCCCTTTCCAGACGAAGGACTTCGTCCAAACGTTTGACCAAATCATCCTTCAAACCCTTGGTACTTATCTTCCTCCTCTTCAGCTCATCTTTCAGCTCTGTAACCTTCCACTGATTGATGGGGCGATTGTGGAGAATCTGATATTTTGGCGACATTATGTCCAAACGCAAATCGCTTTCCCTTACCTGAAGCCAACAATCAAATTCACAACAACAAAGAAACAAACAACAATCAATTCCAATAATCACAGTGTTCATCCTAAAATCACTGTAGACTGAACTGGGTGAGAATAAAAAAAACTAAACAATACAAACTATTTGTTAAAATTGAAACCACACTGAAAGAATTTGGTACAGAAAGAAAACTGGACATCAAATTGATAACGACAACATCCAAGGGAACCATGAAATTTCAAACAATAACCTCTAATATTGAAATGCAAAATAATTTATATATGAAAATTCTTTCATATATGCATTATCAATAGAGAGAAAGAGAACGGAGAGGTACCCACAATGATGATAGTTTGCGGAGAATCGAGAAAAGAGGCACTCTCACAGAAACCCTAATTTGAGAACAGAAAAAGAGGCGGCAGAGAAGAAAAAACAGAGAGGCATCGAAGATTCGAGTCCCGAAGCGAAGAACCAAACTGATTGCACTCTCCCTTTGTTACTCCTATCCCTATCTCCCTGAAAACACCGAAGCAGAAGAAGAAGAAGAAAATGTCGAAAAGAAACGAAAACAAGAGAAAATAAAAATTCAATATCAGCAAAATGTTTTATCCAAAACAAATGTAAAAGAAGAGGATGAGATTTTCAGGAGTGAGGAATTGCTTCTCCAAAATCTTTTCTAGGGCTTTTTTTTGTTGTTGTTGTTGTTGTTTGGTTGAGGGTTCTTTTTTCTCTTTGGCGATTGTGTGCGCCTTTTGTTCCGTTTCGTGAGGGAACCCTGAAGTAATACCGAGTGGGTCTCGTTTCCACAGCGGTTGCTAACATTAAGATCTTCTCGTTGTGATGCCGATAATGCCCCTGAAACGTGGCTCAAAGACAATCCAGAATTTCATTCAAAGTTATGAAATCCGGGGTCAATACTCATGAGTTATTAATTAGTCTAATTTGATCCGATATATATTAAAAATTTTAAAATTATATATGTTGAATGAGAAATTTGCGTGCAAACAAAATCAATATAATTCATAAAAAAATGGTTAAAAAATTAGCATGATGCAAAAGAGATTATACATAGAACATTTCAACCATTATAACTTTAACTAATTTAATACTTTGTCAATCAAAGTCCTCAATACAGAGAAAGGGTATGAATCTCAATTTTATTTTCAAACGTCTTGGCTAGTTGTCTAATTAACTTTCCTTTTAAACTTATTAATCCAAATACCCAACAAATAGTATATTTTATCCAATCCCTTGTTATTGTTAATTTATTTTTTTTTTCTTTTTTCCCCTTCCAATTTATCTCTACCAAAAATAGGATGAACTCCCACATGTACAGTGTTCTATCTATCGTATATCAAACCCAGTTGAAGCCATTTAGTGCACAATTCAATACTTCTATAGTTATTTTACCCTTGAAAAAAAGAAGCACGAGTAACAAAATGTGAAACTGTGTAGTTACTAATTACAAAAGTTGAAAGTAAACTCTTTTGAAATTCATGCCTACTCAAACCAAAGATCCAAACTAACATATAAAATCTAGAAAGGCAAGCAAAGTTGAATATTTCAATGAGTGGTTCCATAACCAACCGTGTCATCTTTGAAGAAAGAAAAAAAATTGACAAACCCAATTTCTAGAATCAAAATAATGAAAATATAATTTACAAGGCTACTCTAGCCTAGCCTTAAGAAACTAAAGCAAAGCTTATTAAAACGACTACAAAGTACAAACTTAAGAAGAATATAACTAACATCACCAAAAGCCTTCAAGGATAAAAGTTAGATGCAATTCCATAAGTACTTTTAACGTGTTCTCCAATCAGAATTGGACTATTAGTATCAGGTAATCCATATAGTTAAGGTTTGCATTACCAAGGTGAAACTCAAATTCTCATTGGAGGATAGCAACAAAAGGCACTTAATCATTATATCACACCTAAGTTTTGTCCTCTATTACTTTTCAGCCAAACTCATACAAAACAATGGTTCAAAATGGTCAAGGCAAAGGTTTTTAGCTGAATCCATTTTTTGAATGCAAAATCATATAAGATTGGAAAAATGTTCAACTCATAATAATCTCAAATTCAAAATGGAAAACCAATCCTTAGCTCACCCCAACTTTCACGAAATCTCGTACTTGTCACCCAAAGAAGGGTATTTAGAAAGTATTAGTATTAGTAGATTGGTGTCAGTCACAAAACCAAAAACCAAACTCAGGTTCATCAGGTATCTAAACATGAACAGAAACACAAGGTAGTTCCACTTTGTGTGGAAGAGAACAGACAAAAAATCACAGATAAAACTCACCGGAAATGGGTGCGGTGCGGTGGCGCGACAATGCAGTGGCATGACAGTGCGGTGCCCATCAAGATGAAGAGTATGGTCAAGATCGAGAGAATGAAGAAGATGAGCATGAAGACGGGAGAGAAGTGGTTGAGGTTTTTTAGGGTCATCCATAACGACGTCGTTTTGTAGTATTTTTTTCGTGCAAAAACAGGTTTTAAAAACCAGTCTGAGTCGTCGAGTTTACACAAAACCAGTCAGGTCATCCCGGGACAGATGCATGGCCGGTTCAATAATCAAGATTGAGAGCGAAAGGAAGACATTGGCAAAGTACATTTTCCCAATCGAGTAAAATAATGTTTGACTGGACCAAGTACCAACCCGACAAACCAAAACAGTTCAAGTCCCATAAAAAATTACTAATTTTAATTGGTTCAATTCTTTTTAATATTTTAATAATAAGGCGAACCAGCTCACCCTATTATGGATTCCTTTGCTGATTACGATAAGTTGTAAGTTGTCGTGACTCAACTACTTGTCCCATGTTGTTTTGTTTGTCTTATATTTTTAGCAAATCAAACACATCCTAAATCTCTTTTATAATAACTCAAGTATTTTACTTAATCAATTGATTAAGTTAGACTCTCTTAACGATCTAAATCTTATTTGAAACTAGTATTTTAGTTTAGACAAATGTTTATTTTAATAGAATTAAAATTCATAATAAATATGTATGTTTAAATATATAAATTATATTTGGATTCATAATAAACAATTCAAATATCCTTAAAGACAAACTTATGTGTGCTTTTATTAATTCACTCGCTCTCGTATTCACATACTCTTCTCTCGTGGGTGAACTTCATTGTCCTATCATGCATCGAGTACATATATTACCTTCAAAATTTTAACATGCTCCTCATATGTGTCTAATATACTATCACTTTATGCTTTTAATATTAACTAAACAAACTCTTTAACAAGCTATAACTTAATATCAAAAAATAATTTAAAATGTGTATGTTATCTTTAAAATTTAAACACATTTCTAACATGCATATGATATGTTATTTTATGTTTTTAACATTAACCAGATGATTTAACTTAACTTTTTATCTTTTTTCAAGCTGTCATTATTAATATCTTTAGTTCTGATTTTAATTTAAATATTTTAAAATATATATTAATAAGTAAAATAATAATATATCATAATATAAATTATCTATCGTGAATCTAGAGTATCTATAAGTACAAAACATTTATTTATTGCAAGTTTTAATTATAATATGATTTAAATATTTATAAATGTTTATTTATATAAATTTTAGTTGCATTAAATGAATATTTATTGTATGCAATTAGAGTTCAGCATGTGGGTTTTGGCCGGTAGGCTGCCTATGAAACCTATAAGGCACATGGTATACAAGCCTTTATATTTTGAGCTTGTTTGAATTGCAAGTTTTTTTAGCTTGGTCTGCTTAATCCACGAGTTAAACGAATTTATTGGTGGATCCCTATAAATTTTTTTACAATTTAATATGAAAATATAATTGTAATAAATAAGAGATGTAAACTAAGTATAAATAAATAAAAAAGTATAAAATTTAAGTATTTTACATATGGTTCAACGGTTGGTGAATGATGATATAATATTTTGATTTAGTATAAAATTATAGATTAAATAAACATGATGTAGAAAAATGTTTTTTAAGTAACTCAAGATGCAAATTATGTTAGCATTATGGACAAATAAGTTTTTTAATTAGACAATCCATAGTTAGTTTTTAAAATGGACCAAATTTTATATATTAAAATTTAATTTTCTATTTTTTATTTTGATTTTTTGTCAAATGTGGGTCACATTGCTAAACCCATTGGCTACGTGGGACAGGTGCAACCTTGTTAAAAATAAACTCATGTTAATCTGTACAAATCATACGGATCAACTTGATCCGTATGAAATCTGTATGATTAATATGGATCAAGCTGATCCATATGAGTCATCACTACTCCAATAGTATCAAACGAGGATTATCTTATTTCTGAAACACAACATCCTTTAACACATCTCCTTCTAGCTCTAGGCCATTTCTTGGCTAACATTCAAGGGCCAAAGCAATTTAATTTGCGAATCCCTTAATTCTTCTTTAAGGGTGTATTTGGTTGTGTGGAAGATAAAAAAAAATATGAATTAAAATAAAGAGAAAGAGATGTGAGATTCACATATAATTTTGAAAATTGTGTCTCTTTTTCTTCTATTTCTTCACAATCAAACACACTAACTAACCCATGTTGGTGCAAACAAATAAGATAAGATTATAATTTTCAAAAAGGTTAAAATGTAATTTTGGTATTTTTATTTTTTAAAATCTACGATTTTAGTTCTCTTATTTTTTAATTGAAACATTTTGTTATCTACTTTTAAAAAATCTACAATTTTAGTCCTCCTATTTTTTAATTGAGGCATTTTATCCCTCACTTTTAAAAAATTTGTAATTTTAGTCCTTTTGATCAAGTTCAAGTTTGTTGATGTGTACTTTTTTAATAAATTAAGCTTATTAACAATTAAATAATTTTAAAATAAACATTTTTCATGTGTATAACAAACAAACAGTTGTCAGTTAACATTTACATAGTATATACATCAACGTTTGAAATTAGTCATAATGATTAAAATTATAGATTTTTTAAAAATAGAGGACAAAATATCTTAATTAAAAAATGAGGATTAAATTTATGAACTTTTTAAAAATGGACAATGAAATGTCTCAATTAAAAAATGAGGGGACTAAAAACACAAATTTAAAAAAATAGGAAGATGAAAATTGCATTTTAACCTTTTCAAAAATAATGGTTAATGGAATAAAGTTCTTAGGATTATTATTCAAAACTGTTTGATAATTTACTTGAAGGTGTGTTTAGTTTAGAGGGAAAAAAATTAGAGTGTAAAAGGTGAGTTTCACTTAATAAAGTACAAAATTTATTTGGTATATTATTTTTCTTCTTTATACCAAACATAAACGGAAGAAAAAACTTTATTGTTAATAATAATTTTATCTAACTCAAACGTGATTAATTCAAGTGGAGGGTTTAAAAAAAATATAGATAATAATTGATGCTCTAGTTTGTTGATTCGCAAACTAATTTAACAATATTTCTAAATCCTATAACCTCTAAATAATTCATAAATCATAACCATACAAGTTATATACAGCAAGAAAAAAAATAAAAAAAAATGAATAAAAAGAAATCATAAGTACTTTTTTCATTGTTTAATTAACGAGAAAAAAGAATCTGGGGAGCATTTAAAAAATGTCTCTTCTTAAGTAAACAAAATAATAAAATAATAAATTTACTCAAATAGTATTATAAATCATTAAATATTATTTTAGGTTCGCATAAATTTTTTATAATAACTCGTATGTCATGCTCAATCAATAAATTAGACCCCTCAAAATAAATCATTTAATATAATTTCATGTTTTCACGAATAAAAAAACAAACGAATATTTTTTTTTTTTGCATGTTCTCTTTTTTACTTTTTCTTTCCGACTCAAAAAAGAAGAAAAGAATTAATTTTTTCCCGTCCGAATAAGAAATGAGAAAAAAAACAACAAATTATATTTCCGGTGTGTTTATTTGCTAATGGTCTTGTTTCACAACCATATATTATCCTTAGCAAAAGCGCCAGATAGATGCTCGCTAAGCATTGTATGTGGCAAGTGAGTAAGCAAGCATATACTCATGAGCACTCCTAAATTACTGTGATACGCGTTTCACACAGGCACGCAGTGGTAACATATTCAGTTCATTTCCCTGTCATTTTACAAGTCTCAAATAACTGAATAAGTAGAGTAAATCTATCAAGCAATCATCATCAGAACTGCGAAGACGGAAGGGCGTAATGTGGCCTTCCTGAGAGAGGTTTTGGCTGGGGAGATGGAAGAGAGGCACCACCCGTTTATGGAAGAGGTTGACATTGTGTAATGAAGACTCAAATGTTTATGCTATATAGCCCTGTGTAGCAATGGGGTGTGTGGCATGTCCAATCGGCTATCCCCATTTTATGTGACCTTTGGTAGATAATGAAAACGAAAGCCAAACAAAGGAGAGCTTCATTCCTATCCTTGAAGATGAGGTTTGAATGTAGGAGATTAACTACGAGAGAATGACCATAACCCTATGTCACTTTGGATCACCCACACCCACCTCAATTGTCACATACCCTTTTTGCCATTTACCTTCACAAACCATGTACAACACAAAAAATGGCCATAATTTTTTTAGGGGCACTAATTAAATTTGTTTTCTTGACTTTTGGGGTGCTTAGCACATTGTTACATATGGACCATAATATCAAATAACTGAATAAGTAGAGTAAATCTATCAAGCAATCATCATCAGAACTGATGGATAATCCCTACTAATATCATCAAGAAAACTCATGGATAGTCCCTACTAATATCATGATATCATGGTAAGTCAAAAATCTATGTCATGCACCATAACAATAAAAAATAAAAAAAAAAATCAGTTGCTATAAGCCAACCCAAGAAAGAAAAATTATTCCTTTTTCTGGGTTACTAATTGCTAATTCACGGGCCCAAATTAAACATCCTATGTAGGTTCTTTATTGAAAGACAATACTATTCGAGACAGGGTCGGACACTTAATGAAAAGATCTCTCCGAGCGGAAATTCAAACTTTTATTTTTGTTCAGCACATAAATACAATGACATTATTGTAAGATATAAATGATATGATAATATGAGTGAGATGAAAACAAAGTTACTAGGAGTTGGGGATTGGAGAGCTGACATAGGGTTAATCTCCTTGCAGCAGAAGAAACTGACGTGAAGACACAAGAGGATAACTGGGAAGCCGAGGTTTGTGTGCGGTTAAGATCAGATACAAATGTTGTTGAATAGTAAATTTTGCTTATCGTATTTGTGCTTTGGATGTTTAGTGTGTTCTAAACTTTGTAGTTTCTATGGACAGAAAGCACCTGAAGTGGACCAACCATCAAATTCCTTTCTGCTTCTCTTGAATGGAATTGGAGTATTTTCTTCCGGTGTGTTGGGTGCTCTCTATAAACTTGCTCAGAAAGAAAAGTCCACTGTTGTTGCAACAATAGAAACAGTAAGCTTATATGCACTCTTAGGAGTAAATGTAATGTCATGGAGAAGGAATACAATGACCTAAAGTTCAGTGCTGAAAAGAAGGGTGCTTTGGACTCTCTAAGGTTTTAAGAGAAAAAGAAGAGGAGCTTCATCAGCTAAAGGATCAGTTTGAACTTGCCCTAGGTGAAGCAAGCAAAAGCCAGATCGTCATTGCTGATTTATCCCAAGAAAGAGATGATTTGAAGGAGGCTCTAGATAATGAATCTAGCAAGGTGAATCATTTGAAGCATGAACTCCAAGTTACCCAGGAGAATCTTGCAAAATCAAGAAATGAGTCTGCTGAATTGGAAAACCTTCTAACTTTGTCAAATAAACTGTGCAAAGAGCTCGAGCTCGAGGTCTCTAAGCTCTCGTCTGAGCTCACTGAGGTTAATGAATCGCTACAGAGAAACCTTGATGATGTGAAACATGAGGCAAATTGCTAGCAAGTGAGCTTACAACTGCCAAGGAACACTTGAGGGAAGCACAAGCAGAGCTGCAAGGTGTGTCAAAAGAATTGACAGCTGCTCTTGAAAAGAATGATAGCCTACAAAAAGAATTAGTTGAAGTCTACAAAAAGGCTGAAAGCACAGCAGAGGATTTGAAGGAACAAAAACAGTTAGGTTGCTTCTCTGAACAAAGATTTACGAGCATTAGAGCAGCAAGTCTCAAAAGACAAGGAGTCCCGAAAATCTCTTGAGGGGGACCTGGAGGAGGCGACCAAATCATTAGATGAAATGAACCGAAATGCGGTGATCCTTTCTGGGGAACTACAGAGAGCTAATTCTCTTGTTTCTAGCCTTGAAAAAGAGAAAGATGTGCTTATTAAGTTCCTAAACGACCAAAGAAATGCATGCAAAGAGGCCCAAGACAACATTGAAGATGCTCATAACCTTATCATGAAACTTGGCAAAGAAAGAGAGAATTTAGAGAAAAAAGGTAAGAAATTTGAGGAGGAATTGGCTTCTGCCAAGGGTGAGATATTGTGCTTGAAGAGTCGAATCAATTCTTCAAAAGTTGCTGTTAACAATGACCAAGTGCAGAAAGATGGAGGTGAAAACAAAGGTCAATTCATCAGAAGTTGCTGTTAACAATGGCCCAGTGCAGAAAGATGGAGGTGAAAAAAAGGTCAATTCTTCAAAAGTTGCGGTTAACAGTGAGCAAGCACAGAAAGATGAAGGTGAAAACAAGGTTACTGTAAGCGCACGGAAGACTGTCAGAAGAAGAAAGGCTAATCCACAATAACAGAGAAATTAGAGAGATTTCTATTAAAAATATTCCGATTAGGATCATGATATTCTGTAATAAACTATTTGGAAGTCATTTGATGCCGAACTCTATTCACTTTTGCCATGCAAATATTTTCATGTTGCAATAGTATTGTACAAATGAAATGACACAGTAGGAATTGTTAAGCTAAGCTTTTTGGAGAGTTGATTTCTGATAGTAAACCTAAAAAACAAAAGGTAAGAATACCATTACTAACCTTAGTCTCAATATTAAACATTAGTGTGTATATACAGCTACTTTTCCTTGTCTATGAAGCAAATCGACAAGCTTGTTGCCACTGCTCTTTTTCCTGAACTGTACCATTAGTGATTCGGTTAACTCTGGCTCCTCCCATCTCTTTTATTTGTTGAGAAATGCTAGCAACACAATTTTTATTAATTGAAATTTTATTGGAAACCATAAAATTTTGTTAGTTTCGTGACTTATTTAACGAACTCCACTTATGATTTTGTGATTTCCAATCATTTTTAACCAATAATAGATAGTATGTTAGGAATGCGTTATAAAGTGTGTTTATTAGTGCTTCACTTATTTGTTTTCATTTGTCAGATGTTGTTTTTATCTATTCAGCTAATGTCTTAAAACATTTCGATAGCAACATGTAGTAGAATGAAATCCTGTTATTCAAGCTTTAGTCCATCTAGCAAAATATTACACATTATTACTTCGCGTGATGAATCATTGCTTGTTCTCATAACGTGAAGGTAATATAAATCTAAAGCACAAATGAATATAGTTTGATTAACAACACATGTTGAGTTTGTGGAGAATGATTTGTATTCAATCTTTGTAGAATACACACTGGAGGAGGAATGAGTAACTTAAGTGTGACTAAGTCCCTTAAACTGAGTGATTAGGATTGTTGTTAATAGAAAAAAATATAAACCTAAAGTAGTTGTAATTTTTTTTCCTTTGGAAATTAAAAACAGACAAATATTGTTACCTATTTTACGGCAATTCTTCATAGTAACCAATATCAAAATCCTACAACTTATCTTTTTTACGTTATTTGACAGGGATACTAATGAGAATTGTGATTAATATGCTTTTACTGTTAAAAAGCATGTGAAATGAGTTGTTGAACACTGTACTCCTCACTCCTCAGTTTGAAGCTCGAGGACATTTGTACAACTGCACTTCATACTCGTAAACAAATATATTTTCGGACACTTTAATAATATTTTCGTTTAGCTTTTAAAAAAAATATTTTTTGAAGGATTAAACTTTTTTTATTATGTATGGGCTTACATGCATTTCATTTAAGTAACTGGTTAGTTAAGTGTGTGATTGGATATGGATTTGTAGAATTAGTTTTGAATAAACATCATTTTATAGAATTGATTCTAAGTAAACGTGAGTATATAGTAGCATGATTTTTTTTGGATAACATTAGAAAATTTATTTGGACACACAATGTTTGGAAATTGCACTCAATTAATTTTGATACAATTTTTTTGTATGTAATTACTAAAATGACTTGAGTTAGTATAAACATGGAACAAATAACATGCTTAAAGTTGATCGGCAATCGAATGTCTACATAGTTGGAATGTTTCTATCCACCATCAATGATGCAATAAATAATAGGACTCAAGTTAGTATTGATGCAAAAGCTACTTCTGATAGCTTCAATGGGACTAGAGTTGATCGGCAGTCGAATGTCCACATAGTTGGAATGTTTCTATCCAGCATCTCGCTGTTCTCTAATTTTATTTAGAAGATGAGATTTGAGTTTAAAACTTAGAATCATGATTTCAACACATTGCCAAATATCACGGTCAACGAAAAAATTATGTTTGATTCATCCTAGACTCAAGTTGAGGCATGTAAAATGTGGATCCAAACATGCCTTAACTATATGTTTGAATACCCATTTGAGATTAGTATACATGCAATGTAAGCCATCTTAGCTTGTCTTTTTCTCGAGTTGATATAACGTGACTACTTGGTGTTAATCCAAATTCACAAATAAGTACAACAAACCTGAAATTTTGCACACTGACACAAGAGAGGACAAATCCCAGTTTTGTTACCAGGTATAGTTGAACGTCAGTGTGGTGACTTTTGTTTTCTAACAGGAAAAAAATGAAAACAATATTTATTAAAATATAGAAACAATTAAATAAAGATTGCATTGAGAAATACAAAAAATCCAAAAAAAACTGAAATTCATTCACAAATTCATCCAAATCCTTTTCATGTTTCCAGGATAAAATTAACATTCTTAAATAAAACTTTTAAAATGGGGAAAATCAGGCAAGATCCTCAAGCATGGCTCAGATTTAACTTAAGTTTTATCCCTAGACGTGGACTTATCACCGATCCGGGCTACTTTAGATTGTATCGGATATGCATTCAACTCTGCACTAACACTATTTTTTATACCGGTTAATGCAGTTCAATCAATGACCTACATATTCAACACCTTTACCGGATCAATCATTGGTCCAAGTTTTATAACATTCGTTTTAGTGACTTGCATTGCATGACAAGAGGATAAATATTTCATTGATCACGATAAACATTATGTACATGCAATTTACATCATGCATACGATAAATAGAATAAAAGAATTGCTTAGAGCAGAGTGTCAAAAGAGCACACCGCACAGGGATGAATAAATGTCAACTGTTGGTCACAAGCAGGTTTGGACTCTTTCATATCTACACTTGAAGGGACCCGCTGTATACATAGATAGTATTGCTCTGATCCTAGGCCCTCACTTAAATTTAAACTATCTAAGTTCTAAAATCCAAGAGGTGCATTCTTCGAGAAGTTGGAATTTCTGATGAGAAGCTATGTTCAAGAAAATTTGCATTTTTTCACGAAATTCACTTGCATCTTCCTTGCACCTAAATGAGCCTGCACATACACATTGCTCAGCCAAATGTGCAGCTTTCACCTGATGGCACCTGGTACACACCAGATCTTGCAGCTGGTATAGCCGTTCTCTTTGTCTTACAGTTTGAAGAAGAGCATTTTCCATCACCTCACGATCATAAGGCTGGCCACACTGTGGCACTGCACAACGCCACTCCTCAGTTAATAAAGCCGAATCACGGCACAAATCCAAGTCTCTGCAGTCATTACAATAGCTGTACCCAAAAAGGAAAAATTAATGCAAATACAGAAATCTTAATGCACTTTTTTTAGACCGTGATAAATATTGTTGGATCCAACATATAAAGACAACGTAAAATTCATCCATATAAATCAGGATTAATGCACAAGCTTGAAAATGTATTGCTAACAAATGCCTTTAGAGATCGAGTTAAAAGAGCAACAAATGTCCTTATGGCATTGTCCAACATTTGCCTAAGAAATAATAGATAGATAGATAAACCCCAACCCTACAAGGCAACAAGCAATTGCACAATGTTGGGAGAAACAACACAACGCCAAAAAGACCTTGGCTGTTTCTAATTTTAAATGAATTTATGTTAGCAGTAACCCTTCTTAAGCAAGAAATTTACACAAATCACATACATGGGCCCATAAAAAAACGATCAGACATTATAAGGAACAGTCAATGGTTTTTATTAAACAAAATTCAATAGTCTGGTAAACAATTAATAACAGGGTTGTAGGCACTTCAGGAATAGTCAAACTCGAGCAAGAAATCTTGTCTTCCAATAACGAAAACTTATTAACTCCTAAAACTAATTGATAATCAAAATCTATATATTTTTTTTTTACCTGCATATGACATTGGATAAGACGAAGGAATGACAAGGACCATGAAACTTAGCTTCTGGAGCAAACTCCTTAACATCAACATATTTGAGCAAATTTTTTCTCAAGACCTGCGAGTGGAGGACACAATCAGAACTATTGTTTTGCTCACCAAAATGTAGACCAAAAAAATCAGCAGCAGATGGAGAAAGAAGCCATTCGACTTAAATTACTTAGGCAAGGAAACATATGAATCTGCATGCATTTAACAAGGAAATCTCAATCTCAGACATAAAGTATTCCTATGTGAGACCATGCTGCAGAAGAGCAGCAAGTATATAATATTAATGATACTACTGATTTACAATGTGTTTAGGAATGCGTTAGAGTTGAATGGGAAAAATACACTTTCCAATGCAAAAATTACAAAGCAGCAGGGGAGTTGCTTTTGTGTTGCGTTAAAAAGACCAGACACAAACACACTCTTAGTAATGTCAACACACCTGAGGAAAACAAGTAGAAAAATGAAGCAGCACGTCCTTTGTTACTAGTCCATTTTTTAGAAGTCAATACTTGCTTTAAAATGTGATTGTGTTAAAAGAGTGTTGCTAGCATTGCTCAAACAATTATTACCAAAACTTCATGCTGCACACTGTGGTCAAGGGCGAGGACAGCACAAACATGCTTGATAAATTCCAAGGAAGCATCCCCTCTATGGACATCACCCGTAAGTTGAGGAAGGCCTGATGTACTCTGGTTGTTTTCTGATCTGTTCATACCCTTCATATGAAGACCAATATCGTGAACAATTCCTAGCAGTTTGTGTGTGAAATAAGAGCTAATCTGTGGAATCGAATGTAAAACAAAATAAGAATCAACTAATTTCTCAAACCAAGATAAGATGCAATTTCAATTACTTCTTCTGTCATCGTTATACCTGGTCTTTGGTAAATTCTGTTACTTCTGATTCAAAAGCCTCTGCAGCTCCAATGTTAATTGATGGGGTACAGGAGTCACCATTCTGCAATGAGGCCCTGATTTGTGCTTGTTTTTTTGCATAATTCCAGGGAATATACATGAATTGAGAAACGATGAAAACAAAATGGTCCTGCAGAAATCCATAGTATGAACAACTTAGACACAAATGCAGGCCACTTGTATTAAATCAGTCACCATTTAATTTTCAAATCCAGTAAAATTAATCTTCACACTGTAAAGATTGCTTGCCTTCAGCAGTTCTATAAAAAAAAAAAACTACGTACCTCATTGCCCAGAGGCTCTTCGCTATGCGAAGGTATGAGGAAGGGATGTTGTACGCAGCCTTACCCTTGCATATGCAAAGAGGCTGTTTCCGGATTCGAACCCATGACCAACAAGTCACCAAGGCACAACTTTACCGCTGCACCAGGGCTCGCCCTCGCCTTCAACAGTTCTATATTCAAGCTAAAATTCTTACTGGTTAACTTACTTGGATTTTTTTCGGCAAGTATTCAGCAATATTCCAGCTAGATATAATGTCCACTTGAGATTCATCATTTAGAGCTTCATCAGATTTTGTTGGTATTCCACCATAGTTATACTACAACCAGAAAATCACAATAACGTTAAAAATACTTTAAATTACCACAGTTGACAGTTTTATAGCAAAAATTAATGATCTTTGCAAGCAACTAAACCATCCATCATTAGGCATTTGATATCAAAACAAAAATAGCCCAACTAGAAACAAGTACAGCAAGAGATTTAAATATTTATGACAACTACTATCAGTAACATTTTCCCAATAATAATTGTAAGAAAAATTATTTTTCCCTCACATTTGTAAACTTCCATAGTTCAATCATTTTTTTATTTTTCTAACCAACCATTCAGAATAATAATTATGAAATATGCTTGGCAGTCCTGTACTAATTTATTATTATATCTTAGTGACAAACAAGTCCCCTGGCTATTCAGAATTGCTTTAGAATGATTTGAAGATAGAATTCAAATATTATCTTGAAACCAACCCCAGGCTATTCAGAATTGCTTTATAATATGATGCAGTGGAGGCGCTTATTTTTCGATGCTGAAATAGATATGGCCGCCAAGTTTATGGAGGACATAGAAGGCCTCACAATTCATCCTCGCAGGCATGACAAGTGGGTCTGGAAGGGAGACCCAAGCCCAAGTGGGATTTATTCAGTGGAAATGCCATATGAGAATCAGGATAGAGTCTTTAATGATTTATGGGAACTCCAAATTCCAACTAAAGCCTCTTTCTTTGCTTGGAGATTAATTCGGAACAAATTGCCTACAAAGACCAATTTACGTCGGAGAAATGTGGAAATCAATGGCAGTATGTGTCCATTCTGCAGAAATTTTGAAGAGGATGCAGCACATTTATTCTTTTCCTGTGATAGGGTCATGCCACTATGGTGGAAATCGATGTCTTGGATAAATATGGTGGGAGCTTTCCCACAAACTCCGAGGCACCGTTTCCTCCAACATTCCTTTTGCAGGCTTTCGGGTATCAGGATGCAGCGCTGGCAGAGTAGGTGTATATCCCTAACTAGGAGCATTTGGCACCATAGGAATAGGATTGTCTTCTCAAATGACAATTTCAATGCCAACAAATTGATGGAGGATGCTATATTTCTTTGGCTGGACATGACTTAGAAACCTGGAAAAAGGATTTGACTTACCTTTCCATTACTGGTCTAGTAATATCAGAGATGGTTTTTGTAATAGGGGGGGGGGGGGGGGGGGGAGTATATACTGGGTAGTTATATACCAAGCTTACAGTCAGATGTATGGCAGCCTAATTCTTGTTAATTAGCTTGTATTAGGATACCATATTTCTACACATCTTGGTGCTGATTTGTATTTTGAACAGTAGTTCTTGTACTGCTGATTGTATCCAATATAATAGTATTTTTGCTGATAAAAAAAAATCTTGAAACCAACAACTAAGGTTATGTTTGGATTTTTGGTGGGAAGGTCCAAAAGTATGTTTGAGGGTAAAATTAGTTTGGGTCATGTTTGGTTACCCCTTAAAATTATGTTTGAGTAAAATTTTGCCTGCAAACTCAATTTTGGAGAAGCAAGACTTGGGAT
Organism: Glycine max; assembly: GCF_000004515.6. Classification (NCBI taxonomy): domain Eukaryota; kingdom Viridiplantae; phylum Streptophyta; class Magnoliopsida; order Fabales; family Fabaceae; genus Glycine; species Glycine max. Next base: position 38,087,164 of record NC_038247.2, read on the forward strand.
ACTTTTGCAAACTTAAGTTTAACACAAAACTTTATTCCAAACATGCACTAAAGCAGTGAGGCCTAAACAAAGAACAACAAAAAATATGATCAAACCTGATCCATGAATAGCAACGAGCACCAGAACTGCAGTGGTTCAAGCTCAACCCATTCAAATAGATCTCTACAAGAATAAGAAATACAGGGTTTTATATATAGCGACAAACATCAGTTTTAATGTCAATTAAGCTGAATTTGGCAAAAATAGAAAAGACTCATGAGTGATTCTTTCGTCACAACTTTGTGTAATTCAATTGAATTGTAAATTGTTCATTCTTAAATGAAGTTGGACAAAAGTTTCCAGCTTTTGTTATCTTTGGTTGAATTATCCCAAAGATAGCAAGAATATTTTTTTATATAACAAAAGAAAAATATTTCTATGGCTTTTGAAAGACTGACCTTGATTGTATAGTTCTTAACAAACTATCACAGTAAGCTTTGGCTCTAGACAGATCATATTTCCCGGTGTCTATAACAATCTTTGTAAAGTTTGCAAATACAATCATAGCACCTAACTTGCGGAACTCTGCCAACAACAATGCGAAGACCTTTTGCATGACCTATAAATATCAATGCAATCAAAGGACATGAGTGACATGCAATTAAGAGATTTTAAGTTAGATATGTAAATTGCAATCAAATGAACTAAACAAGGACCTACAAGCCTCCAAATATAACATTAACATCCAAACAGGAGCTATATAATGGAAAACCCAAGTAACAGGTAGGAAAGTAGTATGCAATCTCAGGGAATAATCTAATTCACAAAAGCAATTTGGAAATATAATAAACAAAATTTATGGGAAAAAAAGGAAAAATAAGAAATGAATTTCATTGCATGCACTTAAATAGCTTCTCAGTGTAAATTGTTTACCTTGTGGAGTAACTGGTGGAGAGCTGGATCATGAAGTTTTGATTTAGGGCTGCAACATGGGAAGGAATATAGTAATTAATTAGAAAATATAGGGTGGCTGTTAATATACCTTATAGGCAGTTTGGGCCCATAGGCTCATCTGTGGTAGTTTAACAATGGCAAACAACTAAAGTTAGTCAAAACCTGCAAAGCCATCTATACAGATGTTGCAAAATTGAATCAGCATAAACATTTCCGGATGTAACTGCATCTGCTAGGCACCGCTGGATCAACTGTTTAAGGACTCGAAAGGCTTGTGCACATGAGGTAGACTCATCAAAACCATTTTGATCATTTGTGGAAAATGCTCCAGAATCAAGTTCATGACCAAATCCCAATAGAGTGCCTCCTTCCATTTCATTAACTAGGTTGTACTTGAGAAGAGCATTTACAGCCAGGTGGTGTATCTTCAAATAAATAAAATTCTCATTAATTTTTAAATGCTTGCTCAATTTGGTGAAAGTAACTTCAGATTGTCAAACCTTTAGCTCCACAGTTACGTTTCTATAAGCTCCAGGATATGTAAGAACAGGTTGTTGGACCTATTTTCAAATAGCAAAGCAGTCAATTTAAGGAGATCAAAGATGAACATGTTAAATCATCAAATAATGACTAATAACAAGGAAAAATTATTCCCAGGGGACAACTGAGGCAGAATTTGGGCACCTATAGTATTTATTCCAAAAGGTACAAATCTTTTGAACCCACAGTTAAAATATGATCATAATGTCATAGAGACTGGTGAATTAGTTCACTAACTGTTACTAAAACTGGAAGATGTCCCCCAACAGCAGCTGAGTGTTATAGAAAGTTGTTACCACTTACTACTATTTGTAAATAAAAAATAAAAAAAGAGTAGTTGAGTGTATAGTACAGCAACTGGCCAACAGCAGCTTTCATAGGCATGCAGAAATCATTTGTGATAATGATGATGATAATAATATAATTACTTGAGAACAGAACACTAAAGCTTCGCAAAGTTGATAGGAGGAAAACATTAAAGGTCTGTAAAAAATTGAGTTAATAAAGAACCAAAATATCGTTATGGCATACCTCATCCACAAAACAGTTCTGTTCACCATTAATTCCACCTAAATCTGGAAGGCCATCGTCAGATATCCAAAGTACCTGTACAAATGAATATCTCCTTAATGAACTATCATTTTAGGGAATATACTGAATCACCAAATGTCCTTTAAGAAAAAACTGCACCGACATTTGAATATATCAAAGATAAAATCATTTGGTTCATGTGAGACACAAGGGTGCATTTAAAATCTCAGAAATAGAATTGTTTTCTCAAATGAGGAGTTTAATGGACAGAAATTGATGGAGGACGCAATTTTCTTCTGCTGCCTGTGGCTTAGATATTTAGACAATGATTTTGAACTGCCACTCCACTTCTGGGCCAGCAGTATTAAATCTATTGTGTGTGTGTATATATATATATATAATACATACATACTTTTGCTGACCAAAAAAAATACAAACAAAGAAAAGGAAATAAGTTTCATTTTGTTGATAACATTCCAATACTTCAAAATTAAAATCAGAACCTGTTGATTATCATGCAATGCTCTTGAAAAGAAGATATCCGCAATAAATATAAGCCAGTCAAGTTCAAAGTTCCCCAACGGTACCTGCAAAAGACGTGCATATGAAAACAAAATGTTAGAAAAATTACAAAAAAAATTCTCAACTCAAGTATTTCTGTTGAGAAAAATTTACCACAGTTAACGACATGTAAAGAGTGTTGCATATGTTTTTACTTGTCTTGATTAACCACTTTGTTTGGTAAACTGAAAATTTCTTTAACAAATAAATCCTCTTATCTATGTTTTTATAATTTTCCCAAAGATATGCTACAAAAGATTGAAGTACTTACATGGGCATATCTTGAGAGAGCAATTCTTTGATTTAGCCATTGGACTGATGCAGCACAACGTTGCATTCCAGTTTAGCAGCAACTTGTTGCCAGCCAAGAATCTAAAAAAGCCAAAATTAAATATATTAAACAAAAAGAGTGATCTAAATACAGACATACTTGAATAGGACCACTTGTTTAAAAACATTTTTACCTGGTACTGACTATCACGTGCATTATAAGGAACACTCAGGCATGGAAAATTATCCAGAACTTGGATGCCCAATTTTACTAATTGAACATTTGGGCATTCAATGACAGCAACCATAGGCATGTGATTTTCCCTCCCATGACTAAGATTATCAGAGAAGAACAAAATAACTCAGTCCAAAATAAGTAAATAGGAGACAGAATGGGATATTTTAGAATTTCCAGAGCTTATAGAATTTCATAAAAAAGAGAGAATTGGAAAGCCTCATCAATCTTATGAAAACCATAAAGATCGAGCATTGTAAAAATTTGAAGGTGTTATTACTCATAATCTGCTTTTGAACATTAGTTAATGTAACATGTACACAACAGAGTGGCAGACCCCTACGATTAACTCCCCAAATACATGAGTCAGATCAAAATATGGAATTTATGGCTAAAATCAGGTCCAGACAGACCAAACCTTATTTATATTATATATCAACTCAAGTGCTAGTAGCTTATCTATACTCCAGATTCAAAATCTTGTCTCACTCTTACTACACTACAGGCAACAAATCAGTCAGAATTATTACAAATGTATTCTAAAAGAAGAAACTGCATGAGAAAACTCCCTGTTCTTTTTTACAAGTCACTTTATAAAATCTAAGAAGGATTAGATAGTTTTTCCAAGTCTACCCTTAATCTCTAATTACATCATTTTTAATTAGTCTACACTTTCCTATTAAATCCACTTCTCTAATAATCATGCATTGAAATTAATGTGGCATTATAAAGATAGTTAAGGTGGAGAGAGAAATTATTAGAATTAAATAAGGGTAATTCTAGAAAGTTCAGAAAGCATTGTAGTAAAAAACAAAGATAGAAAAAATAACCTGTGACCATTTATTGCTCTTTGCATCACTGCTTCAGCATCCTTGACATGTGCAACATAGTCCAACTGAATATAGGGCATAATTGTACATAAACATGAAAATAGATAACTTCAGACACTTAAATGGAGAAATTTTAAAAGATAAAATAATTAGAAGAACAAATACAGATTTCAAGATATACTGCAAGTAAATAAAATGATAAAAAATTGTTGTAGATTTACCTTGAAATTAATGCCATTCCTCGGAGGTGAATCAATAGACAAAGACTGGCAAGCATCGTGAAATTGTCTTTCAAGAAAAGTCGGTGATAAATCTTTGTTTTGATAGGGATTAACTACCACAACAGTTATTGCTTTTAATGCAGGAAAATATCCAACATATATAGCCCGTCCCTCAGAGATGCTGAAGTTAATAAATGAATCTTAAATGTAAAACTACAGCATTAAAAAACAATGCACAAATAATGGAAAAGTCATGAAATTAATTTTAAAATCAATGAGTTTTTAACTTAAAAACTGAATGAAGAAAATAATTAAACAATGAGCCTCCACTTACCTATGGTAAAAATAAAAGAAGGATATAGATTGTTCAAGATAAGCGCATTCAACTGTGGTCTTCATGTGCAATTCACTCAAATTCCATGGTTCTTGTAGACTACGTTTATTAGCAGTTTTGTCCACCTTACATACACAACCAAGCTGGACAATTGCATTAAATTCCAGTGGCACCTTAGTTTCATATACTCCCTGACATAAAAATTGAATTCAGATAAATTCAATGTAACTACAAATCACATAAATTACACAATGAACATAAAGTTGACAATATAATTTAAGCTCTTGACTGTACCTTAATAACAACAATCCAAGAAATATACATGGTTGTAAGAAATGAATCAAATTTGAAAGAACTCCCATTTTATCTGACGTAAAAGATCCTCACAAATTGGAACACAACTAGTCCCTTTGCACATAGCCACAGTCATATATGAAAGTTGATATTAAAAAAACAATATTACAACTATTATTAGTCAATATTGATAAGTTCTACATTTACAGCATGAACAAATCTAGTCATTTTCTTATCAAAATAAGCTAAACCTACATATCAAAATGAAAGACACTCAAAGCCAGGAAAATTTTAGAATGAAGCACTGCCTTGCTCAAAAGAAGATACAATCTAGTGGAACCGTGTTTTACTAAGGCCAACCATACTCTTGGATGGCATTGAAGTGAACAACACAGAAAAAACTAATTTAACCCAGGAAAAAAATAAAGACAACCACCTCATTGTAGAAATCAAACTACCAGTACTAGTATAAGGATTTACGGTACATGAAATTAACAATCAAATTATAGGTTATACAACAAATTGTTCATACAAAAGTAGGAATCAAATTATTTCAGGAGAAACTCTTGGCAAAATAAATTCATTCAACAACTCTTTGTATATTTTAAATTTCAATAATTCAACAGTTGAATATTTATTATCTCAACTATCACACACATCAAATTCTTTATAAATTGGGCATTTGTAATGAGATAATCTTATAGTAAACATTTACTTATATTTTCGATAAAGGGCAAATTATGTTTTTAGTACCACAACTATTGGAGGTTTTGGTTTTTAGTTCCCCAACTTTTGTTTGACTGGTCTTTGTCCTCAAAGTATTTTTTCCGTTATACTGTTCACCCCTGCCGTTTGAGAGCTCCATTAACTGATGACATGTCCTTCCACGTGGCAAATAAGTATGTGCCACATGTCAAATTTGCTGACACATGATTACATATCATATTTTGTATTTTAATAATTTTGAAATTATTGAAAATGTTTTTTATTTAATTAGTTTTATTAGCCCTAACTTTCTCCTCCACAGGGTCTGGTCGCATGAGGTGGTGATGGATCATGGCTCAGATTTGGGTCGCGCGAGAAAAAGAGAGAGATTGTTAATGATACTGTGGAGGGGAGAGAGTCAATAAAACTAATTAAAAAAAAACAATTTTTCAATAATTTCAAAATTATTAAAATACAAAAATATGATTTTTAATCATGTGTCGGCGAATTTGACGCATGGCAGATACTTAGTTGTCCCATGGAAGGACGCGTCATCAGTTAACAGAGCTCTCAAACAGCAGGGATGAACAGTATAATGGAAAAATACTTTGAGGATAAAGACCAGTCAAACAAAAGTTGGGGAACTAAAATAAAACCTCCAATAGTTGGGGGACTAAACATAATTTGCCCTTTCGAAAAATATATTACATGTTTAAAATTTAATAAAAATTCATAGAGTTGCTCTATTCGATAATATCTTTTAAAGGTTGAATTATTAAAATTTAATATATACAAGGTATATTATTGAACGAAGTAACCTAATCCTCACACACAGAGTTAGATTATAAAGTATGCAGACCTCAACATCAGGATCTGCTAGAAGAGCTGCAAGTTTTTTGCTTGCTTCCCCATATTGAATTTCATTAATTGAGACCTGCAAAATTTCTAAATTAGTATTGCCACATTTAAATAAAAAGATTAATAAGAAAATCTATTTTTAAAAAAGAAAAGCAAGAACCCAGTACCTCATACAAGTTATAACTATGCCGTCCATGAGGAAGAGTCTTGTTAACACGTTTACCCATAAATTCTTCAGTAATGTCTGATCTTGAATTGAGGTAAAAGACTCTAGGAACAGAAACAGGAATCTTATGCATACTCCCATCAACAACAACCCAAGCAAAAAAGTGGCCTATCAGTGAACTGGGAACTAGTTGTATTATCTGAACCAAAAGATTAGAATAAGGAATTTAAAAAATCATACCAATCATATTGAAAAGCTGACTACTTGTAAAATTTAGCATACCTGCCAGTGACGCTTTGTTAAGTCTACCTCAAGCCTTTTAAGATATGAACTGACATGACTTCTGCCCTGATTCCCCTTACCATTCATTTGTTGAAGAACACCATTTACACGGTCAGATTTCTTTGAATTCTCCAATCTGGGAAAGAAAAATCTCTTCATTAGTCAGGTTTTTGTCCAGCAAACAATGTTTAGGAGTAAAGAATCTCAACCTGGTTACTAGTAAAGTCAGTCACAACCATGGGGGGGAATACCATACCACAAAAGCTAGTTGGTGTAGTTTGAGAGCCTAACATCTTATAAACCCCACACTAGAATCTCATACTTCCATGTGGGACTCAATTCTCATACCATGCAACTGCATCCTACCATCCCACCACACTCCAAAGCTCCAATGCCCACACTGCTAGAAAGTCTCACATCGCCTGACTCAATTCTTAGGGTGTAGCTTATATATCCGTTGGACAACTTCACTTAAAACCAATTGGTTTTAAGCTGAAATCTAACATATTATCAGAGCTTATAGCCCATCTTGGTTCTCGCCTATTCTAGTAGTCTCGCCTATTTTGGCAGGCATTTGTGGAGGGGAGATGTTAGGAGTCCTACATCGCCCGCCTTAGTTCTCAGGGTGTAACTTATATATTTGTTGGACAACTTCACTTAGTGCTAATTAATTTTAAGCTGAAATCTAACACAAGGGTTACATACTAGCCATTTGATTAGTCCCAAGTAAACAATGCAATGCCAGCATCACCACCCATGCCACTCATTTGCAGCTGAGAGACACAAGAAAAGCTTTGATAACAATTGATAAGAACCTTGAGAGAACCACACCATAAAAGCTAGCCATTTCATAGTTCTTGTAATGTAGGTTAGGGTCTAACTCAACCCCAAAAGCTAGCTCATAGGTTGAAGGTTGCCCCCTACTTACATACTATATCTTGACACTATGTCTAGTCAATGTGAGATTTGGATTTTTCTCAATACACCACCTCTCGGCCAACACTTTTTGGACTTGATGCATGGATAACATGGTGGGTATCAGTGTATGTAAATATATAACTGTGAAAACACTTTTTTATATTGATTGTAAGGGCTGTTAGCTTTTGCTAACAGCACCCATATAGTAATAAAAAGCTACTGTAAGGGCTGTTAGCTTTTGCTAACAACACCCATCTAGTGTTAGTCAGTAATTCAGGGTGTGTAAGGGCTTTGCTAACTCCACCTCAATAGGGTCAGGCAGTTATAATTCTGTTAGGATTAGTTAGAATCAGTTATGGTTAGTTCAGCTGTGTAGAGGAAACAGTTATGGTTAGTTCACCTGTATAAATACCTCAATTGTAACTAACTCTAACTAACTTTTTAGATCAATAATATCAGCTTTTCTTCTTCTTTTTCTCCTGTGTTCTCTCTCAGTTTATGGAAAAGTGGGTGATTCCTTTTAATGGATTTAGGATAAGACTTGAATACCATCTTAAAATGTGGTTTTGCACCTAACTCAACCCTAAAAGCTAGCGTGTAGGGTGAGGGTTGCCCCTTACTTATACACTCTATCTTGACACTATCTTTAGCCGATGTGAAACTTGGATTTTTTATGGAACTTGACACTAACCCAACCCCAATAGTAGTCAATGTCTAAGGCCTTACAAAACCCCACAGTAGAACCACATACTTCCAATGTGGGACTCAAGTCCCATACACTGCAATTGGATCCTAACACATTATTCATGGTTGGCCCTTCCAGTAGTTCTGGTGGCATATTCAAAGAAAACTGTAGATATTTGTGGTTATCCTATTGTTGTTCTCCTAATTTGAATATCTTGATTGTTGTTGATTAATTTTAGAATAGCTTAGTAAGTACCAAATTCTTGACATAAGACTTGTCTCATACAAAATTCTGAAACAAAGTAATTGCGCAATATACAGGAATATAAACTTCTACTATAAAGTAAAGGAATTTTTTTCAGTAGATCATCCAGCAGATGTAGGTTTAATACGTTGTTTATCTCTTTCCTTTAAACAACCCAAGACAGTCTTTTGGAAGTTGCTCTTAGAATGGGAACCACCCCAAAGAACTTCCTAATATCGATGCATGAACTTAAATATTTAGGTAGCAATGAGACTTTACCTTCGCTTCTTTCTCCTTTCCAGAATATCTTTCCACGTTTGCTTCTTTATTTGAAGCCATCCTTCATAATCTACATTTTTGTCAACTTTTTGTTGTAATGGTTTATTATGCTGTTGCTCTACATCTTGATCATTGAGCTTCCCTGAATGTCGTTCATTATTAGCTTCATAATGCCGTATAATTGGTCTAGGCCTGCATGTAGAACTCCTGTCCTTGTTTCCAAAGTCCTCCAACTCATTAACAATATCATCATCAATCACAAGAGGGACACGATTTGAGTCATTATGCTTTTTTGAGTGCTCATTCCTATTCATTGATTTAAAGGCATCAACTAATTTCCGTTGGCGAAACTTGTCCTCCTTCTCACGGACCTTCTTATGCAACCAATCAGGATGAACCACCCTAGGGACGGGATTTGCAACCTTCAAGCATTAAACTCTTTCAGAAAAAAAATGAGCAAACAAAAATGGATTATTTCAAATCCAGAAAGAAAAAATTGAATGAACCTTTTGCATTGCAGCAGGAATAGTGATAATTTTTTGAATTGCAGAACTAAGCCGCTGCTTGTAATAGGACCAGTCAATTATGGATCGAATGTCAACATCTGATGAGACCTTGCACCATTTTCGGACATAGAACTTCATTACCTCTGCAAACATTAAGCATACACCTCCTTATTTAGAATGTAAACAAGAATAAATTTGTTATTATTTGTGACTTGAAGAAACTCAAAAATAAAAAGTTACCAGCATCAGTTTCAAATATTGCCACAGGAACAGCACGCTCACTTACTGGCGTGCCCTGCAAAAACAATGACCTTTTAAGATAAAAGTAACTAGGCGATAAAGAAGCTGATTATTGTGGGTAAATGAAAAGGGATAAAATTATGTGATTTATGAATTTTCCATTTTATACATGGATCACACCTTGGGTTCACTTGCTACTATGTACTGACATCGAAGACCTTTATCTTTGACCATTGTATCGCCAAGAAAGTCAGCCAGACGTCTAGCAGTGGCAACAGCACAAGACTTCTGCAGACCATAATCAGCGAAAGATTTGCTCATGGTACTTGATTCTGATATATAATCAAGCAACTCACTGTCTGCAATATCCTTTCCCTGGTTCTGTATGACAGAAAGAGTTGATATAATAAGGAAACAGAAAGTTGTATCAGGTCACAATCATCAATATCTTCCACAAACTAATTTGAGCAAACATATATCAATGCTCTTAAATATCATTCAATTATACTAGGAAGTAGAAATTAAAATGAATATCTTTAGCATACATCAAGAAGATCAAGCCAGCCATTTGCCACCGAAGCAACAGCTGAATAGCATTCCTCTAAAGTTGAACCATGGAGAAACTTGTCAAAAAGTTCAGCCTGTTACAAGAAATGTGTTTCACATTATAAAAATGAGAACTTCAAATGGACATTCTAATTTTGCATTCAGAACAGAATAAACATTAAAAAGAACCTCAACATTGAACAATGGTTCAAGGTTGTGTTTCAGATTTTTTTTAAAAAGATGTGATGACAAGGTATAAATAAAAAATACATCAAGAGAATTTCATCAAAGGTATCACATGAGACAATCCAGAGAATTGACAACCACCAAGTTTGGAGCTACTATTTCTGCAAAATCTAGAAAGTATAATTTTTTAAATACCAATTTCTATCCAAAAAACAAAACTGTTAGTAGTTAATATAATATACAAATTCATCCACTTTAACTAGTTTTGGTTCCACAGATGTTGGCATCCTTGCTTTTCAGCCTTGAATTAAAAACAATGACAGCTACATCATTCCATTATGAAAGAGGTTTCAGGAAGAAACTAAAATTACATATTGTTATTATTATCAGAGCATATTGTATGATTGTATGCTTGGAGCTAATGATCACTATTCTTTATCAACATACCTGGAAAACTTTTATTAGCTTCAGTTCACCTCTGCGTTTGATCTCAAAACCTTTAAGCTCTGCAAGGGTTCCATCATCATTAAAAACGGCATATCGCTTCTTAATTAAAATTCCTTCTTCCTTGGAAGCGGGAAGGATCATTGCCTACATCAAAGAAAACAATATAAGCCATTTAAATATACTCAAACTCAGAAAAACATTTAAATCATAAAGTCAGGCTACATTTTACCTTGTACGGTCCGTCCACCTCAAATTCGATAGAGCATTCACTGCGAGTTGTATACGTTTTCCTGATTGGATCTGTGAGTGTCTGTCAGAAAATTAAAATAGAAAGAATGTAGTAATCAAAAGTAACAGCAAAGCACTAACTGCAAAACACCAAAGCAGAAGAATCTGCATCAATTGTGAATTAAATAAATCATTTACAGATAAAATTAAAAGCTGACCTGGTATTGATCATTTGAGTTATTTATTGCCACATCAACATTAAGCATAACACATGGGTATGAGATTGTAAACTTCTTCTTTGGGTCTCTGAAATCCATTAAATATGATAATCATTTATAATTTCTAGCAATAACAATTTGGAAGAAACAGGGTAAAAAGTAGGTAGGATCCAACCCAATATATTGCCTACAGTCAACAACTGAAGCTACACTAAATGCAGGAGGAATGATGCAAGAATATCCAATCCAATTATCCTAGCTTTGGTTCCTTGCGAGACTGATCTGAGTCTGAGCTTGGAACCATGTTGCTGGCAAGCTAATCTAATTACATGTACTGTTTTGTACCTCTGGTACTCACAATATATATAAATATAATTTATCTTTGCTGATAAAAAAATAAAAAAATAAATAAATAAACAATTAGGCAACCACATCAATGTCGCATTTGAAAGTCATCAATTTCCATAATTTCTTCATAATATGAACAAATTAAAAAATGATCATATTAGAATACCCAGAGTTCAAGCTGCTGTCACTAAAATAAAAACAATCAATTAAAATTTCAATACATGTAGTGTCATCATATATGAACAGAGCATACCTTGTTTTAAAAGTGAAATTTTCTGGAAAAGATCCAGGTAGTGCACACCAGATACCATCAGTGTCTAGTTCAAGTGGTTTTCCTATTTTCTCTACTAGCAAGCGAGCATTCTGAATGATTTTTGCACCAGTATATGTCACTACTCCAGCCATTTCCATGGAGTACCATCTTGCACCCCTGTAAGATAAAAATCAAATCAATGCACGGGATGACTCAGAAGAAAAAATAGCATATGTAACTAAATAAAGTCCAATGATGAAACATCAAGAAACTATAGAGATCAATATACTCACTTGCGCATGACGTATCCATAAAAGGAATTAAGTATACACTTGTGAGCAAGTTGCAATGAATCATAAAGCACAACCATATCCTGATCATGAAATAATAATTAAAATGAAATCCTGTCACAATGAATTGTGGAAGAACCATAACAAATATCATCCATACCTGTGCTTCCTGGATCTTTATAGAATTTCCACTAGCCTTGGCCTCTGACAGTTTTCCCTTCCAAACCTTATTGAGACCTTTATATTCATATCTTCTATCCCGGAAACTTCAACCAGATAGCACAAAACAGAGGCTTAGTACAACGCAAGCAATGAAAAAATGTGGAGTAGAAACTTAAAGAGTATGTCTAAAGGTTAACCTCACATTATATCCATGAGCAATATGACAAATATGGTCCACAGATTATAACATATAAGGACATACTACTTACTCTGCTTCAAACTAGATATGCAAAGGTTAACTTTATTATTCAAAATTAATCTTCAAAGATCTTCACTCACCTGCGAACAGTGTCAACATAAAATGGATTTTCACGCATGCAGATTCCTGCTTCACGAAGTTCGGTAACAGGTTTGTCAAGTACCCGTTTATATGCCTGGGGAATCCATCAAGATTTAGTATATCATAACATTATTTAAACAAGCATGGTCAATAAAACAGCCATAACCTTCTGGCAATATTTCTTTAAACGCTCTTTCAGTCTTGATTGTTGCTCTGCCTTGGGAAGGTCAAGAAAAGATTTTGATGATTTCTCAGAATAGTGAGATAAGGCTCTGTTGTTCTTCTCAGAATCATCAACAAACTCTGATTCAATCTGTGTCTTTAAAGCATAATAGTCACTGAAGAATTTCAAATGAAAGTTATAGTCAATCATCAATCATTTATTAATTTTTCAAAATTGGGCTAAACAATCTTCAGAACAGGAAACATTAAGTAAAAAGAAAATTAAACCTTTTCTTAGCCATGAATGTTTCTCCACGCCAAACCCACTCAAGTTTGCGTAGGCAAGTCTTTCCGGGACGATTAAAATCACATGCAGTGCAAACTTCCTCCGTAACAATTGACGGTGGCTGCAATTAGGAAAGAAACTTCCCTCAGGGAATTGGAGATTCATATTTATCAGAATTTCAAAATTCAGGATGACAATTCCTAGTGGGGTATAGACAAATCAAACAGAAAACAAGCATATCCTTAACTTATCTCCTGGCATTTAACTTTAAATGCTTATCCACACTAAACCTTTCCCATAAAAAGCTAAGAAACAACTCTATCAACAATCACAAGTGTAAGACCACAACAAAATCCATTCCACCAGCTGAGTATTTTCATATATGCCAGAGACTACATAAATGCCATATTCCCATTAAATATGCTTCAACTGCTTATTGCACTTATCCTTGACTTTTACTAGTCTTATTCACATTATTTTGAAAAATCATCTAAGGATAATTGGAGAACACACTAGTGATATTTAAAAACATTCATGCCAAACATATAACACAGTGCAACGTAGGAACAGAAGACTTCAAACAGATAAACAAATTATCTCATTTTTTTTTTTTGGAAGGCTGAAAATATATATTTTATCTCATTTTGTCTACATGTTTTTCTGTTTTGATATTTATATTATTCAATATAGTGGTAAAGACTTAATTTTCAATGAATAAATCTTCAATACCATGGTTAGACCCATGCAGCAAAGGAAGGTCTTACAAGTGTATTCACAAAGGCCATAATCCAAGGCTCAATTGCAATTAGGAGAAGGGGTATGGAAAGCGAGTAACATGGGAATGTGAATCTGACAAATGGGGAAAGCTTTATGTGGTGGGCATCATGTATATCTTTTTTTCTATTTCAGCATCTTATGAATGTGAGTTTGGGCATAACTCAACCCCAAAAGCTAGCTCATATGGTGAGAGTTGTCCCCCACTTATATGCTCTATATTGGTCTTATCTCTAGCCAATGTGGGAATTGGGTTTTTCCCAATACAGCTCATAGCTTGGGGCCAAAGGATTTTCTTCCTTGGCTGGGAGCATTTTGCTCTTTTATTTCTGTAAGTTGTATCTGTTTTCAATCAAAATACACCCTTCAGTTGGATAGTATTAGAGTAGTAGAGTAGAATTACTCCTTTTCTTTTTATTCAGTCTAGCATGATTAGTTATTATAGTTAACTCAACTAACCTTGGGTTAGTTGACAGTTGTATTAACAGAGATGTGTACAGCTGTCTTAGCTCTAGTACAAATATTAGAGGTGTAACTGTTTTTCAGTTGGGTTGTTAATATCAACTTCTTCATTCTCTGTTTAGTGTTTTCTCTCTGTCGTTTATAGAAAGCTTTTAGATAGTGTCTGTTTCTATCAACTTGAATATCCTGCTAAAGAGCAATAATATAAAATACAAATATCATCATACCTGAAGTCGGTTTGTTAAAATTATGTTTGGATACATAGCAGCTACATCCAGATGATAAATGAGGGGACATTCTTCACGTATTGGTGCTTCTCGTAATTTTACAAGCTGCATGCATAAGGAGAAGTATGTCTTATTGATGACAAGCATATTGTAATTTCCAGAGTTTTAGACCACAATAAACAAATGTACAAATCATAGCCATTGTGATGACATATGAGTAGCAAATACTGATCTTTATTCTTGAAAAAATAAAACCAAACAGTTAAAATATTACAGATGTAGACATGATTATTATATGCTAGTAAATACATGAAAATTTGACCAGACAAAAATCAGAATCAGTACCTTTTCCATGATTGCATTCTTTACTTCATCATAATTAGAAACAAATTCCAAATCCATCTTACCCTCCACTGTTATAGCATACTGTAGATCTCGATCAAGGTTGTTGATAAGTTGCTGGAACCATGCCATTCCATGGTTAGTGAAACATACTTACAGAAAGATATCATAATTGAGTTACTAAAATATAAACTACTAGAATTGGAACAAACAACAACTAAACATACAAAAATTGCTAAGATTGTGCATATTTTGTAATATAAAGGAATGCTAGTCACTGGTAAAGTAATTCAAGAAGATAGAAACAACAAACCTGATAGGCGGATGGCTCGAGTTTAAAACTAGATGGAATATCAGATCTGAATACACCACTTTCAAGACACTCCACATGACCACCAATGTACGTCTCACTCTCAAGAAGATGATTGTTATAAAACTTCTCTGGATCAGATTGGTGTTTGTTAGGACATATAACATTAGCCTTGTATGCCTGTAAAAGATGCAAACACAATTACAAGGGAAACCAGCGACCATGAAATGAACAAATTTAAGCAGAGAATTTCAACATGAATGAATACATGCATAAGAGCCCACCTGCACCATAAGCAACATTTCACAGAGGGTTCCACTACCTTTGCGCAAAACCTCATCTGGTGACATGGGTATAATGGTTGCAAGAGAGAAAATAAAGGGATGAACATAAGTTGTATATAAGTAATAAGTTGCCACTGCGTCAGAAACAGAATAGGAGGCCATCATCTGCAATAACAATTAATAAATAAAATGAGTAGCATGTCTCATGACCAACAAGAAGCATAACTTTTCAGATTGAAAACTCCAATGTCAAAGTAGAACATACCCTAACTCTGAAAGAATAAAACAGGGATAAAAATAATGCTCCTTAGTCCTTTCCAACATAAAACAACTTAAAGATTATACAGTTCATCAATTCTTGTTAAACAAAGGCATGATATGTCAGAACAATTTCTTAATTTAAATTGCTTTTTTGCCTTAAGTGAATCTCAGTAATCCAAATTGGGAACAATCATTAAGCTACACCAATCCCATGAACTCAGTGAGTTGGGGTACAAGGATATGCACTATAATCCCACTGTTGAGATATATATTTGCCAGAAGTAGAACCAAACAAATTAGGAAACATCTGTTTTATCCAGAAAATAAGCATCAAGTAAAAGGTCCTCTTTTAATCTAACATAGCAACGTCTATCAAAACCAATTGCACCACAATTTATTAGGCAAATAAGACCACTATTTCACTATCTTCCCTTTCAATGACTGGTGAATAGCAGTGGCAATCAAATCAATACTTAATTTGACCACAATCATGGCATGCAAGCCAACAAGAGAAAAAAGGCATTCAAATATATTCACTACTTATTCATACACTATTTTATCAATAGTCAAAAAACAAAAAAATTCACTACTTACAATGCTTCATCTCCAATACACAACATCAAACCAATTTAATAAACGATACAGATATCACTTCAAATCAATCATACCTGTGGCTTTTCCTTTGCAAAGCAAACCATGTCCTCAGGGTTCACCTCCAATGGATCATAACCCAACTTTGCTTTTGTAACAGCCTAAATAAAAACAAAGGACAAACTTGGTTAATCAGAAATTTATGAGACAATGACTTATTCCTACATTATTTATTA
The DNA here is from genome assembly GCF_000004515.6 of Glycine max. Classification (NCBI taxonomy): domain Eukaryota; kingdom Viridiplantae; phylum Streptophyta; class Magnoliopsida; order Fabales; family Fabaceae; genus Glycine; species Glycine max. The sequence continues at coordinate 38,103,748 of NC_038247.2, forward strand.
TAACAGGCAAGGAAAGTGTTCAAGTTAATGTAAAAATAAAAGTTTTTTTATCAAATGTAACGAATATAAAATTTTGAAAATGATTTTCACAATATAATAAATAAATGAATACATGGTTAAGTGGATAACTTGTTGAACAAATATTATTTTATGACTTTATGCACACAGCACTCCTCCAGGACCAAACTGTTTACAATTCTATCCTGATAATTCAGTGTCACACTGAAAAAGAAATAAATGCATGTCCATCTGAATAAGGTAAAATCATGTCCTACTAAGAAAAATATAGCATGACACTTCATCGCTTGCTCCAAAAGTTGACTGGGCCCATGTAAGCATTGCCCATATAAATGGATAAATTTTTACACAATGAGGAGGTGATATACAGGATCAAAGGATGAGATTGACCCATTGTGAAGCATTTTAATTAGGAAGAGGAATATAATTAGGGAGAAAGCATCCAGGGTAAGTTGGAAGAACGCACATAAATCCTTTTAGCAATGCCAAAAACAACAAAAGGAAAAGAAAATACAAGCTCATCTATCAAAACAAACCCCTCCAATCCTCTGAATATTTGGCATGAAGTTTCAATTATATGTTATAAGCAGAAAGAAGCCATAAAAATTATTTTAACTAATCATAACACTGGAATAACAACACAACCTATAGAATACTAGCACTTCACTCCATTGGAATCAGAGCTTATTAGCCTCAAACTATATTGTCCACTGAGCTGGAAAAAAGCCAAAAACAGTGCACCACAATTGGGATTTTCATTCCTTGCACTTACCAATCCTTTAAAGTTATTAAAACTGAGTTTAACTTTTTTAACTGGGTGAATGGGCATGAATTTAACTGGTTACTCTCTCTAGAAGGTTGTTCCCAATTCACCAATAGCAAATACATCAACTTTTATAGCTGATTTACTGCAAGCAGAGGAAAAGGAAAACAATGTACACTGAAATTGAAGTTTTTCACAAAGGAGTTAAAACCACTAGACTGTTTTCCTTTTTTCTATATTGTATAGTTTTTTTTTGGAAGGCAAAAGAAATATATATTATTAATAATAGAAAAACTAGTACCAGTGGTACTAGAGATAGATACAAAGCACCAGAGTGCTGCCCTCCAAAAAACCCATCCTAAACCATGAGATTAAGGAAACCCAACAAATCTATCCAAAGAACTTCGAAATATTGGAAGACCAGTGGGTGAAGCTAGTATTGAAATCTTTATCTTTAGCCTTGAACCAGGACCAAAGAAGGTAAATGGCATGATCCATGACTTTATAGGGGTTGAATGGGCTTCCTTGGAAAATCAGATTGTTTCTATGGTGCCAAATAGAACTATTCAAGGCAATCCACCAACCACCCCTAATATCCTGATTTACAGGATCCCCAAAGCCTTCACAGAATTGAGTAAAGTGGCACTTTGGATGACTTTACAGTATAGTTATTTTCCAAATCCTTTACCAGATGCCTAGGGCTGGAAATAAAATAAGCTAGTTTAGTTTTTATCAATATATGTCAATATAAGCTAGTTTAGTCTACTAACCCTACTTCATCTGCTTCAGAGTCTCTGTCTATACCCAACTCTATCCCAGTCAATACCCACCCTATGCAAACAAGGTCTAAATATGGTATTCACAACCCTAGACTTCACCCTTCACTTTTTCTCACTCATTCTGAGCCTAAAACTGTGAAACAAGCTCTAGCAAACAAAGATTGGCTCATTGCTATGCAACAGGAGTATGATGCCTTACTGAAAAATCATACTTGGGACTTAGTATCTTTACCTCCTAACAGACAGGCCATTGGCTGTAAATGGGTTTACAGGTTGAAGGAAAATGTTGATGGATCAATTAATAGGTTCAAAGCAAGATTGGTAGCTAAGGGGTTTCATCAAGTTCATGGTTTTGATTTTCATGAAACTTTCTCTCCTGCGATCAAGTCTGTTACTATTCGAATTATTCTTACTCTTGCCCTGTCCTATGGGTGAAAACTATTCCAACTTGATGTGAATAATGCCTTTTTAAATGGTACTCTTGAAGAAACTGTTTTTATGATACAACCTCCTGGTTTTGAAGTTGCAGACAAGTCACTGGTCTGCAGGCTAAATAAAGCTATCTATGGGTTAAAACAGGCTCCAAGGCAATGGTTTGACAGACTCAAGTCCACTCTATTACAGTTTGGGTTTGTTGGCAGCAAAAGTGATTATTCCTTATTTATCTATCGGCATCAAGTGGATGTTGTTTATCTGCTGGTATATGAGGATGATATAATTCTCACAGGTAGCTCAACCACTCTGATTCAGCAGCTCACAAACAGATTGAATACTGTTTTTTCTCTCAAACAGCTCAGTCATCTGGATTATTTCTTGGGTTTGGAAATCAAATATTTGTCCAACAGTGCTATCTTAATGACCCAAAGTAAATACATTCGTGATTTGCTTCACAAAACTCACATGGCTAAAGCTCATTCAATCTCTTCTCCCATGGTTTCTAACTGCAAGTTGTCTAAACATGGTGCTGATGTTTTTCATGATCCTTCTCTCTATAGGTCTGTAGTTGGTGCATTACAATATGTTACTCTCACTAGACCTGAAATTAGTTTTGTTGTCAATAAGGTTTGCCAATTTATGCCTGCTCCTTTGGATTCTCACTAGGCAGTGGTGAAAAGGATTCTATGATATCTTAAAGGTACTCTGTTTCATGGTCTGCTCCTGCAGCCTGCTTCTACTAAAAATCCCTTGGCCATTCGAGCATTCTGTGATGCTGATTGGGCATCTGACATGGATGACAGGTGCTCCACCTCAAGGACTGCCATTTTTCTTGGTCCAAACTTAGTCTCTTGGTGGTCTCGCAAACAAAAGGTTACCGTCAAATCTAGTACTGAAGCTGAATATCGCAGCATTGCTCAAACTTCCACTGAATTGACTTGGATTTATACCCTGCTGACAAGAGTTACAAGTTTCTTTCACTACTCCAGTAATATTTTGGGATAATCAGATCGCAACATTGCTCAAACTTCCACTGAATTGACTTGGATTTATACCCTACTGACAGAGTTACAAGTTTCTTTCGCTACTCCAGTAATATTTTGTGATAATCAAAGTGTTGTTTCTATTGCTCACAATCAAGTTTTTCATAGTCAAACAAAACACATGGAGATTGATGTGTTTTTTTGTCAGAGAGAAGATTTTGGCCAAGCAGCTCTCAATTGTTCATATCCCAGCTCTGGATCAGTGGGCTGATATTCTAACTAAACCCTTGTCTACATCAAGATTTGAGGCTCTGAGAGGCAAACTCAATGTGAAGAGTGTTTCCAATGAAAACTCTCCCCCTTGAGTTTGAGGGGGGGTATCAGTATATGTCAATGCATAACTGTGAAAACAGTTTTGTATTTTGTTTGTAAGGGCTGTTAGCTTTTGCTAACAACACCCATTTCGTGGTAGTTACTAATTCAGGGAGTACAAGGGCTTTTCTAACTACACCTCAATAGGATCAGTTAGTTAGCTTTCTGTTAAAGTTAGTTAGCTTTCTGTTAGAGTTAGTCGGCTTTCTATTATAGTTAGTTTTGTTGTATTTTCTGTTAGAGTTAGTTATAGTTAGTTTTGTTGCATAGAGGTTTATAAATACCTCGATTGTAACTATCTCTAACTAGTTTTTCAGATCAATAAAAATCAGCTTTGTTCTTTTCTTTTTTCTCTGTTATCTCTCTACTTTCCTCTCAGTTTATCAAAAAGTTTTAATGTATAATAATTCTACAGTCTCAATGCTAGCAGTTCTGAAATCCATAAAAAAATTATTAGCACATTCCAAGTTCCAGGTTCCTATCTTTCATTAAGGCTTCTTTCCTTTATAAAGAAAAAGACAGTAGTTAGAATGTGCTTTTTGTTGGCAAGAGAGAAAATACTCTTCTTTGCTTCCAGTTCAACTTTAAGCATTTACTGAGCTCCCTGTTTTCTGCATTAAATTTCATTTGGGAATGTCCAAAATGGAATTTGGCTTAACAATTAACATCTTACATAAAGTCTGCTATGCCATTAGCATTGCTCATAAATCTAATAAAATGTATCAAATACAATGAATCTAATAAAATTTTCTACAGCATCTTATGATTCTTATCAATACTTGGATACTTCTCCATATATGAGCTTTCGGAACTATGGTGTCAGTTTTACTTTTAAATTCAATCTGTCAATTTTGTTACTTTCTTTATTTTTATTTTTATTTTTTTTTTGTTACTTTCTTTGTAAAACAAAAAAACAGACAGTTGGAACTTATCCATCCCTTTACTATACATGGTTTTTGTCCACTATTTCAATGAAATTCATTGGTCAACCAAAGAAAATAAAATGAAAAACATATATAGAAAAAATGTATATATATTATGAGCTTGAAAAAGTAACATTGATCTTAGAATGTGGATTTGGGCCTAACTCGAACCCAAAAGATAGCTCATAAGGTGAGGGTTGTCCTCAATTTATATATTCTATCATGAAATTATCCCTTGCCGATGTGGGACGTGGTTTTTTCCAATACACCCCCGCACACCCAGCACTTTTAGGCGTGGTGCATGAATAATATGGTGGGTGACCCTTTAATGATCTAGAATAGACTATGTACCATCTTAGATTTCAATTTAAAACCAATTGGCATTAAGTGAAGTTACCCAACAGATATATAAACTGCACCCCGAGAACTAAGGCAGACAATGTGGGACTTCCTAACACCCCCTCCACAAAGGTTTGCCAAAACATGCGAGCCTAGCAAAATAGGCAAGAACCAAGATGGGCTATAGGCTCTAATACTGTGTTAGATTTCAACTTAAAAACATCTGACATTAGAGCTAGGTTATTCTTAAGAGAAGAATAATACTGTCCCCGGTGGACCTTTCTACTCACTGCCCGTCTTCCAGCAACCCTATCCACCGCACTTCCCTCTTGTCATTCTGCACCAATGACCTTTCTGAAGATCAGCACATCATCCACGCGCAACCAACTCAAAAAACAGTCATAGTGTCTTGGCGCATGAAGTTCACGCACACAACGTGTGACGCATCTCCAGCTAGTGCCACACTGACTTCTCTCCCTCCATCTCAAGGCATCCCTGGTGGATCTTTTTGCTTTTTTCGCAAGTGAACAATACCTGTTGCCATTGTCGAAGACCGCAATGCCGTCAATGCACGCAGCCAACTAAAAACACCGTTGCACACGGCCCCACGCAGGGCCCTGGTGTGTGAAGTTCATGCACACGATGCATGGCACATCTCCAACGAGCGTCACGCTAGTCTCCATCGTCACTGCGGGCCTTCTTTTCTATCTGGTTGACCACGTTTGTAACAAGTTTGGGGCATATCACACATATGCTCCAACTTGAGGGAGAGTGAGATTATGTTTTGATATTATTCCTAATATTGTATTTATTATTAGAATATTCTATTTCCTATTAATCAATAATCGAATGATCTTGTAATCAATATTGATTCAATTTTCCATATTATAAACAGAATGAGGTGTGGTCTACATTGACACACATCATTACACAATAAAACATTGTTATAGTTGAAACAATAGGAGCGAAAGAATCCTTATTTGACTGCCTTAGAGACTTAGAGCAAGGTTAGCCGTAAGCAAGTCCGACGCCCCACATGAATATAAATAAAATATGAATTTTTCTTTTGAATGCGTATTATATATATATATATATATATATATATATATATATGAGGAGAGCTCAATTTACACGAAGAGTAACATTCATTTTCTTGGAATCTAACGGATAATATTAGTGACTTATCACAACCATTAGATTCTAAGAAAATGAATGGTGAGGATGGGGTTTAAGTTGATCCCTCCTCTACATATATATATATATCATGACAGAAAAAACTTGTCATAAAGAGTTAGTCAGAAACAATTAATAGAATAACACTCATAATTAATAAAATAAATTAAGCAAAATAGATGATAACTAAAGTCCAAACTTTGTACCTTCAGGCCTTGGCTGCCCTGAGGGAGATAACTATCACGTTTAACCCAAGCAAAACAATCTAAATGGCAAGCATATCTAGCACGACATTCCCCTTGATTCGTATCGCATTTGAATCCCAATTCCTGGAAGATTAAATAACAAGCATGAAAATCATTAATAGAAGGAAAAAAGAATAACAAAATCAATTTAAAAGGAAAAACTAATAGGATTCACTACTTTGGAATAAGGATAAAACAGAAACTGAGAATAAACAGACATGATTTGTCCCAAAACTTCTATGCGAAAAATGACTTAAAGAACTATTGTATAACATAGTCGAATTCAAGCTCAAATACTAAGGGAACAGTTCTCAGTTCTCACACTACAGGTTCATAAGCCTTTTATAAAAATAAAAATAAAAGTATATATATCACCATAAAGAAATGAAGAATTGAGCCAACATGCTAGCTAGTACATTTATTTGTTTACCATTTAATAGAAGTCAATTGCCAAAAACCAAAAAGTTGACAACATACATCACTCATTTTGAACCCATGATGGGTTGCCCTTCGTTCCAGGAATGGCCAATCAAAGAAATCGCCGTTATATGTCACATAGATACCAGGTTTCACATCTTGCATATGAGAAAACCATAATCTAAGAAGCTCAATCTGGGAAAAAAGAATAACAAACCTCAACAAATTAGAATCATCATTTAAAAATAAAAAAAATAAAAAACTTAGTGGAACCAAGTTTCAACAAGGAAATAAGATAACATATACAATATACCGTGTTTATGGATTCACATATATCATTACCTCATTTTGAACATTTGTCACCTTAAAACACCCTTCAAACTCTGGTTTTGGAGTGTACTCTATATCCTCTATATCATCCCCGACACACTAAAAACAAAGCAACACAAATATTTAAAGTCATCAGCCCATGACAATGACAAATGCCTTACATTACATTTGCTCAAGGTACAATTTCAGGATCAGTCAACAATCACATTTGATGAATGAGTTAAATAATGTATTATATTCCACTTTGCATAATTTGAAATTGAAAAGGACTTTGTAATCTCTAGTTGTATATCTAAATTTCAGAATCAAGTCCCAACAATATATTCAGTACTCCAATGCAAATTAATTAACCTTGTGCACCCTAAAATAGGCTAAGGAAATGAATCTTTTATGAAAAGAAAGACAAATCAGAAGATATTGATCATGAGAATACTGATGATAAGAGGCTTTTGATGAGATGTGTTTGCTGGTTTCCTTTGTATAAATAAGTAAATAACAGTCAGATTGATAGAGAGATAGCATGAACACTAATATATGACACTTACCTCTCTATTTATGATTAAATACCCTTGACCATCTACCATGTATGAAATCATCATAATTAAATCATAGTCAGCATCAGGAAATTTTAATGGAAGTTTTGTGGTCTCAATGTCAAATGCACAAATACGAACTTCAGCACGCTGCAGAAGATCTGTCTTCTTCTCAAGTGTAACCCCATTATTAGTGGGCACTCCAACATCATACCACTGGCCACACCGTATATCTAGGTCACACGTGATTGCAAGTGTCATGATAAATATAGACAATAGCACAGCATCATAAAATAGGATAACTCAATAAATATTATATATTAAAAAGAAAATTATAAATATCAAAAGGTACCATTGTCAATGGCAAAGCGAACATGATAAGGAACATCATATTCACGAAGATCGGTTATGCAATCTAGAAAATCCTGAGGTCTTTGTTCTCTGCTAAGCAACAAGCAAGCTAGGATCAGATCAGGTAAAAAGAAAAGTTTAAAAAAAAAAAAAAACTTCGTACCCCATTGCCCAGAGGCTCTTCGCTATGCAAAGGTATGGGGGAGGGATATTGTATCCAGCCTTACCCTTGCATATGCAAAGAGGCTATTTCCGGATTCGAACCCATGACCAACAAGTCACCAAGGCACAACTTTACCGCTGCACCAGAGCTCGCCCTCAGGTAAAAAGAAAAGTTTATTTAACTAAAATTATCCGAGATAAAAAAAAAATGGCATTGGATCATTAAAGGAAGTAAAATGTCAATGTGATACTTCAATCTATATAATTTTCTGTCCCAGGAAAATTGATCTACCTTCTTTCTGTTGACATAGACAAAAAGGCTTCTGCAGCATCAGACTTGACCTTATTTCTTTCAACAGTAGGCATCAGGTCTCTCTTCACATCCATCAATTGTTGCACAGTATCAAATGAAAGCTTTAAATAAGATTTTCTTAACCCAGATAAATGGTTTTTCTGTTAAGAATCATGAAAGCAAATCAGAGTCCATTTATGAAGAGAAAGAAAGCAAGCACAGCCTATTTTAATCAAAGCAAAATGATAATTTTAAAGAAATATCATGGCAATCTCAGATTTATTGTCAAAAAGACCTTGTCAAATTCACAAACAATAGCAAGAAACTAATGCAGACTATATCAAGATGAATCGTATTGACTTGACTTTCTTAAGACTCTGGAAAAAATTACCAAATAAAATCCAATAAAAAAATCACTAGTGCAGAATTTTGTATTTTAAAAGCTGATTGTCATGTATCAGACAAGAGATGTATAAATTGCTTACAAGATCCAGGTCTTCTTTCTCTATAATTTCAACATCTGCAATCTGACCTTCATAACGTCTTTTCAGGTATGCTTCAACATCAATCTCCATTTTATCCTATTAAATTTATATAATCATAATCATAATTAACATCGTCATCATCATGATGGTTTCTACAAAATAAAAAGTGAATGAGAATATACCCACGAACACAATGAGCATAGATAATTCCAGTCACACACACGCGCTCAAACCCTAATACACTGCCACGCAACCACATACGACATGTGAATGTTCTCGCTTACCTTTGTAGCTACATAGAAATAAGGCCGAAATCTGAATTTTGTCTTGAATGAAGAGCCATCCTGCAAGAGTAAGCAGGCTCCAATCAATAAACTATTGCCTTTCCCAAGTCACCCATTTTGGTGGAACAAAAAAAAAAGTTGTAACAAAAGAAAGCTTTTGGCAAACAATACCTGCGCAACAAAGTAGAGATCAACGCAACTGTATACTTTGTAACCGTCTTCATCGTCAACAGAAGACTGCAAAAGTATGAACAAACTTGTTTAAGTTCATCAGAAGGACATATATTACTGCAAACCAACTTGTTCTGACTGCATATTTATAAATAGGAACCAAAAAACTCAACCGAGAGTTTTGCAATTCAATCATTCACTAAACACAACTAAGCAAAACAGTTCAATTCATACTTAATCAATGCTTGCGAATTGCAATAGTAATTGCGAAGAGTGAGTGACACTCACTTTCACACCATAACTAGCGAACACGTTCAAATCAAAGGCTGAAAGCTCTCAAAAGAAAAATGAAATAGGAATGTTCTTACGGATGCATAAGTCAGTAACCATCCGAGACGCTTTTCGCCTTCTGTGAAGAGATCGAATCCAAATTTTGCCTCGAGCTCTTCCTCGGGAGTGCGGTTCAGCTTCCGCTTCTTCAATGCTCTGCTGTCTCTCCCGTCACGTCTCCGGCCACCGCTCATCGTTACAACAAGATCGGAGGTTTAGGCGGTGGCGCGCGCTTTCAAATGGAAGTTATGAGAATTTGGGAAAAGTTGAAAACCCTTTTGAAGCTCTGATATAACCTATATCAGAGCTTCAAAACAATAACCTCTAATATTGAAATGCAAAATAATTTATATATGAAAATTCTTTCATATATGCATTATCAAGAGAGAGAAAGAGAACGGAGAAGTACTCACAATGATGATAGTTTGCGGAGAATCGAGAAAAGAGGCACGCTCACGGAAACACTAATTTGAGAACAGAAAAAGAGGCAGCAGAAAAGAAAAAACAGAGAGGCATCAAAGATTCGAGTTCCGAAGCGAAGAACCAAACCGATTGCACTCTCCCTTTGTTACTCCTATCCCTATCTCCCTGAAAACACCGAAGCAGAAGAAGAAGAAAAAAGGTCGAAAAGAAACGAAAACTAGAGAAAATAAAATTCAATATCAGTAAAATGTTTTATCCAAAACAAATGTAAAAGAATAGGATGATATTTTCAGGAGTGAAGAATTGCTTCTACAAAATCTTTTCTGGGACTTTTTTTTGTTGTTGTTATTTGGTTGAGGGTTCTTTTTTCTCTTTGGCGATTGTGTGCGCCTTTTGTTCCGTTTCGTGAGGGAACCCTGAAGTAATACCGAGTGGGCCTCGTTTCCATAGCTGTTGCTACACTAAGATCGTCTCGTTGTGATGCCGCTAATGCCCCTGTAACGTGGCTCAAAGATAATCCAGAATACCTCAATTGATAACTTAATAATTGGTCAGATTTTATCTTATATATATTAAAAAAATTTAAATCATATATGTTGAATGAGAAATTTAGATGCTAACAAAATCAATATAACTTTTAAAGAAATTATTATAAATTCAACATGACACAAAGGTGACAAAAACAGATTATGAAGAGAGCATTTCAACAATTACAACTTTAACCAACTTAATAATTTATCAACCAAAGTCCTCAAACAATGGAGAGAAAGGATATGAATCCTATTTTATTTTCAAACGTGTTCACCAATTGTCTAATTAACTTTCCTTCTAAACTTATTAATCCAAATACCCCAAAAAATAGTATATTTTATCCAATCCCTTATTTTTGTTAATTTATTTTTTATTCTTTTTTTCCTTCCAATTTATCTCAACCAAAAATAGGATGAACCCCTATATGTATAGAGTTTTGTCGTATATCTAACATAATTAAAGCCATTTAGCTCATAGTTCAATACTTTTGCAGTTAATCTATCCTTGAACAAAAAAAAGAAACATGGGTAACAAAATGTGAAACTGTGTAGTTATTAGTTACAAAAGTTGAATGTAAACTCTTTTGAAATCCATGCCTACTCAAACCAAGGATCCTAACTAACATATAAAACCTAGAAAGGCAAGCAAAGTTAAATATTTAAATGAGTGGTTCCATCACCAACGGTGCCATCTTTGAAGAAAGACAAAAAAAATTGACAAACCCAATTTCTAGAATCAAAATAATGAAAATATAATTTACAAGGCTACTCTGTCGTAGCCTTAACAAACTAAAGCAAAGCTCATTAAAATTGACTATGGAGTATTAGGGGTGAGAATAGGTCAGACCAGCCTATATAAAGTCTGGTCTGGACGAACCTATTTAATCAGGCTTTTTTAAAAACTTATTAAATTAAATAGACCAGCCTTAGACTTATTAAAAAACCTTATAAGCCTGATAGGTCGGCCTATATATATGTATATATACTTATATTATTTTTTTTGTACCAATATATATGTGTCATTGCATTGAACACAACACACAATATAATTAATATATTTTTTAGACTAGCAGACTTTGATTACACACTACTGCTCCATAACTTACATTCTTATAATCAAGTAAGACTTTAATTACAATTTAAGTAGTGTGAGTCATGTGCTGACTGTGTTTCATTCTTTTTACTAGTTTTAAGAGATTTAGTTCATTTTCTTTATATTACTCATTATTTTTATTGGCTTATTTTTCTATTCCTTCTAATGTTTCCTTTTCCTATTACGTTTCTCTATGTTGAAGTAAAATAGAGGACACAACTAACAAAAATTACAGAGCAAACAAAAATCGTGTCCTTTTCACTTCAAGCTTTAATAGTTGGCGTTACTATTTTATTGGTAGATATTTTATGTACCACTGAAAGAGAGATGTAGGCTTTATTTTTTGTTTGTAATAGTTAATATGTTGGTTTGATAGACTTGGATGATGCTACCTCAAGTATGAGATTCTCTTTTTATTTTGGATTATTTTATATCATCTCGTGATTTTAATTTATATTATTAATATATTTGTATGACTACCAACTAAATTAACGTTAGATTAAAAATTAAGTATAGAAGGTGTGTTATGTTTTTTTTTGGTAAAAACAACTATCAAGGGAATATTAAAAAGGCCAGACCGAGTTTTTGATAGGCTATAGGCCAGATTCATACCTAAAAAATTCAGGCTAGGTTCAGACCTTTTAAAACATGGTCTGACCTACCTACCCCTATGGAGTATAGACTTAAGAAGAATATATCTGACATCACCAAAAACCTTTAAGGATAAACGTTAGATGCAATTCCATAAGTACATATAATGAAAAATAAATTAAAATTCATGATAGATATGGATATTCAAATATATAAATTATATTTTGAAAATATCCTTATAAACAAACTTGTGCGTGCTCTTATTACTTCACTCGGTCTCTATTTAGATACTCTCGTGGGTAAATTTCATTGTCCTACCATACATCTAATACGTATATTACCTTCAAAATTTAAATATGCTCCTCATGTGTCTAATATATTATCGCCTTATGCTTTTAATATCAACTGAACAATTTGTTTAAGAAGCTATAACTTAATATAAAAAAATAATTTTAAATATGTTATCATTAAAATTTAAACACATTTCTAACATCCCTATGATATGTTATTTTATGTGTTTAACATTAACCAGATGATTTAACTTAACTTTTTTTTGTTTTATCTTTTTTCAAGTTGTCATTATTAATATCTTTAGTTCTGATTTTAATTTAAATATTTTAAAATATATATTAATAATCAAAATAATAATATATGACTTTAGTTCTGAATCCAAATTGGACAATTGTTTCTTTTACCCCATAATATACTTCCTGCATCCCATGGAAATTTTAAAACAAACTAAATGGTAAAAAAATCACTCGAGTGTCTCTTATACTTGGTCCACCTCCTTCCTCTTCCTTGGTGTGCGATACCTTCCCCAATCCCTTTCTTCTTTCTTTTCTTCTTGCACCCGACAAATGCAACAACCACGAAGCACTTTAAGCATTTTGTTGGCGGATTGACCGATCCATGTGGTTGTTGATTTTAAACATTCTCCATAATACGTAATTCAAAAAATCTCCAATACTTTTCAGATTGTTGAATTTGTAGGATACGGAAAAATATCACATCCAAAAAAGCCTTTCCAAAATTATGCTAACATAATTCATGATTACCTTTTCCAAAAAACATGCATTCCAGAAATGCATTTTCAGAATGATGTTAACATAATCTTGGAAATGTTTTTCCATAAGTGTTTTTTTTTTTTTTTTTTTTGTATCTTACGAATTCAGCTATTCGGAAAATATATGCAAATCCGAAAAAAAAAATACCCACTTTGCCGAACATATATACAAACCACGCTTTCTGCGCCTCTAGAATGCGTCAACAAAGGAGAAATGAGAAAGAACGTATAAATGAAGTTATAATAAGGGAAGGTCGATTTGGACATATTCAAAATTATGGGAGTGCATGAAGTAATTTATCAGGTGCATGAAGTAATTTATCAGGTGCATGAAGTAATTCTTTCCAAATTGTCAGTCGCTATACCAATCAACGTGTCTTGGCGGAATTAAGCTCTCGATGCATCCAACGTGGTTTTGGGAGTTACCAAACAGAGGGCAAAAATTGGATGGAATCACTTTTTCTTTTTCTTTTGAAAAGAAAGTCCTTATTAGGCATAATATCTTGGAGGGCTTACTAGGCCTAAGCAGAGCACATGTGGTAATTGAAACAAGGAAATATTATATTACACTCTTTTAAACACTTTTTATTACTAATTGAAATTAATTATAAATTTCATTTTTTTGTGAATCTTACTGCCCAATTAATGATTTTTTTCCTAATGAAACCTAAAGGATTAGGATAGCAAAACTCGACTTTTGACCCGCCTAATTGTCAAGAGGTGAATACCAACTTCCATGAATTAGTATTTTGAGTAGAGATGGAATGAAATAACAAAAGCCACTTGGTCATCTGGATTTGCTTTAAAAAAAAGAGATAAAAAATAAGGATGTGTGCAATGCAAATGAACAAGGGGTAAGACAGTATAGGGGATTAGACAAATGGAAGGAAATTAACATTAACATGCAATACAATTGCTGTTAGTTTAATTTAAGACTGCAATAATAAAACAAGTAATGGGTGGTTTAGCGAGCTGGTATTGTGCAGGGTCCCTATCATTGCATGATAATTAAAAGCAAATGCTTACAGGGTGCAAGTGCGAATAACATGACCCACTTTGATTTTATTGCATAATAATTTAACCTCATGACTTGCCAGCTGGTGCATATAATATATGCTAGTAATAATAATAAGGTTTGAACATGAATGTAGCTTGGTAGCTTTGTCTTTAACTTCTGCGCCCCACCTCTCACAGCTTATAATATAAGACTAATTTCTTATATGCCTTTTATTACTATCTTTGAAAAATCTAAAGGATTCCATTGCCATCAAACGCTTCACTGTGCAATAGAGTGAGAGAGAAAATATACTTTTGCCAACTAAGCACAAAAAAACCCGGATATAATTGAGATGACTTTTAACTTTTTTTTTTTATATTTTGATGTAGCCTATGGCTTGGCCAAAATCAAGAGCTCAAGCTAAGCTAAAATGAAAACCATGTGGGCATATGCAACGAATAATTGAAGTTTTTTTTAAGTCGAATAATTGGAGTTTGGTTCTTAATTATTGGATCAAAACAATATCTTTTTTTTTCATTATGAAAAATTCAATTGTGAGTTTGGATCAGATTAGTATTTTGTAAATATGATTTTAAATCATTTTAATTTTATAAAATTTTCTTTGATTAAAGATGAGATTAAAGTAAAGTTGTTTCGATAAAAAGAAATATTTTTACTTTGTAAATGGTGATAAAAAAAAACTTTTAAGTAAACAGTTTATTCGTAAAAAAATGTAAATATAAGTGAATAAATATTGTAATAGTAAATCAACATTGTAATAAACAACTCATTTACTGTATTATTGTTGTCATGCAAATTACGAAGTTTTCAAAACTAAGGGGCAAATTACAAAGCTATCGGTTTTATTAAATCGGATAAAAAGGACAACATTGTACCAATTTTAAAAATTAAAAGGTGAAGTTGAACCTTTTAATAATAAAGGAACTGAATTGATCTAACTAAATAAAAGGAAAAAGTAATTTAACCGAAAAAAGTTGGGAAAAAAATCTAAAATCCTCAAATTTAGAAAAAAAATCACAAAAATTCATTAATTGACTTCAAATAACGAATGCATATATGTTTGTTATTAGTGGGAAGAGCAGGGGCTGATCGTAGTTGATCCATAAGACTTCACTTTTCTATATATATATATATATATATATATATATAATTATAATTATTCGTATAATTTGGAATACAATAAAAAAAGAACTCAATCTATAATATGAATATATTGTCGATCTACACTCATTTTTTTTTATATATTAAAATTGTTCTCACGGCTTAAGAACTACTCTGAAGTTTAAGAATATGTAAGTAGCATTATATTGTCCATTTGGCTTACTTTACAATCCCGGGTAGAATCTAATTTAGAAATATTTTTATTAAAAAATTTCCAGTTTCTTTTTATTGAATCAAACACTAATTAACTCTGTAATATATATATATATATATATATATATATATATATATATATACCACGTCGTATTCTGTAAGAAATTGGTGCTGGTATCATTTTTATTTCATAGACATATGGTCAATAAAATTATCGAGTTGTTCGTATCGTTATATAATGTATTATGTATACGACCTTTAGTTGGAACATTGAAAGTTTAATTGAAGTAGTTGGTTAACGTATTTAAAAAAAATATTCTTAGGCAAACATTATTTATTGTATACATTAATTCCTTCACAACCACAAGTTAACATTTGCAATGTTATGCAAGCTATATTAGAAATATAGATATTTTCAAAGAACCATCATTTTAAAACACGTGCAATTTCAGACTAACATGCAGAATCTAAATTATTTATTTTTACGAAACTTTAAAATTAAAATGACAATTGGTAATTATGTTTCGCAATTTAATTAAAAGGATACTAGTTACGTGTATTCCAAAATTAATAACCTTAACCTTCTAATTTATAATTTTAAGAAGATAGAAAAAAAATTAAATCACTGATGAAAATAAGAGAGTGATTTTCAACAAATTTATAATTTATGAAACATGTATATATAAAATTAATCGTGATTTTCTATTAGTGATTTTTTTTCTCTAAAATAAATTGCTTAGTTTGAAGAAGTTTGACATGCATGAATATAAGCAACTATTTATTTGTACGTGAAATGGAAACACATGAATATAAAATGACACTCGGTACTTGTGTTTGTTTCGCAATTCAAAAGGATAGTTACGAGTACTCCAAAAATTAATAACCTCAACCATCTAATTTATAATTTAAGAGAAGACAAAAAATCTTTAAAGAAATTCAACCACTGATGAAATTTTAAGAGAGTGATTTACAACAAATTTATAATTTACGAAACATGTATTAATACTTAATAGTGATTTTCACATGATATTTAAAATCTTTAAAATTGTAAATAAGTTATTTTTCTTTTATTATTTTTAAATAAAAAATATAAAAATTGATTAGCATAAAACTCAACAAAACCTTCTCTTGTGTCCCATCATTAGTACCAGATGGGTTTTAATCTTTTTTTAAACGAGTTGTTTATTTTTCTTCTTCTTTACATTTTTGTCTCTCCGTTTGCAATGAAATATATATACATACCTATAATAACTTATAATATTTATGTTAATAATTATTATTCATTAATATAAATATAATATTTATAATACTTATCAATAAATTTTGTATGTCTAAAACTAATAATGATATGCATACAAAAGAAAAAGATGATAAGTATTGATTATTGTCTACTCTGAAAGGAAATAGATTGAAGTAGACATAGAAGGAAAAAAAATATATATAAAAAAATAATAATAAATGATAAATGTATAAAGAGGTAGATTATTTATTTCCACGTGATTCTATTCTATCGAAAGCGGTGGCTCAAGCGAACGTGAAGGCTGAGCCTATGAGCTTGCAGGCTGAAGCTGTTGTCGGTGCTCATTATGTAATGAAAATGTCTGTGATTCTCCTCCATCACCGCAAAACCAATCGATTCGCTTCTCAGTCTCTGAAGGTCTTTTTCGTTCTCTCTCACCTCTTCAATTTTCACTAGCATTCATTCCTTTCCTGCATTTCGTCTTAACCGCTTTGACTTTTTCGTTGACTCACGCGCTGCACGCTTTCCATTCCCATTCCTCGGTGGTAGTAGCTGCTGTTGATCTGCTACCTCCATTCGCTCTAACTGTCTCTCGCGCTATTCAATCTTAACCGATTCCATTTTTTTTAACAGTGTTTTGGTTAGGTCACCGTGTGTTTAGTTTTTAATTTGTGGAATTTGCGTTTGCGATTTTGGTGCAATTGCTGTTTTTTTTTTCTGATCTGAATTACCGTGTGGTGTGGACAGGGAGGCTTTGATGTGCTGACAGACTCTCCAGTGTAGATCTGGAGAGGGAGCAGTGTCCTGGTTGATCTGCTTGGGAGAGTCTTCGAACGCAAAGCGAAGCTGGCGACTACACTCACTTGGAGGTTTGCTGCCAGTAATGGCAGCACCCTTGCTGCTAATGATATGGTACGTTTTCATTATTTCTTCTTTTATTTTTTCTTTCATTTTATGCCATCACTTCATCATTGCTGGTAGAGGAAAAGTGTTTTCAGTATTGGTATAAACAATTAGTTTTATGAATCCTTAACTTGACCTGTACATATTGGATATACATATACCATTTCTTCAGATTGCTTGGTGGTCATCTATGTTTTTTAAATTTCGGTCGTGGTTATGCTGTGATTTTAGAAATCACAGACAGTGGTAGGAAGATGCAACGGCATTTGTGGTTGTGGAGACTCCTAAAACTGCAATATTGGTAGCCACAATTGCGTTGTGAACCGCTGTCTAAAACTAGCCCAACAGCCCTGGATTTGTGCTTTTTTTTTTGTTTTTTGTACCAAATATAAAATAATTCTAGAAAGTACAGCAAGAGGCTCTGTGATTTCATTTCGCTATCTGTTTCTTATCTCCTATAGGAATGGAACATATCTGTAACCATTCTTTGAATTGAGATGCTCATGCTTTTATAAATATCATGAAGTTGATGAGAAATATTCTATTTTAGATTAGCAAGCATTATTTTAGTCATGCACTCTAACATCATTTGGTATATGCTTCTACACATCCTTGCCACTAGGATTGGGTGCAGGGTAATGCTAGAAAATGAAAAAAAAAAGTGGCATTATTAGATTCTCTTAAAAATATAGTATTCATGTCCATCTATCTTAAATTCTTAATGGGTTAGTTATGGTGTTTATTCTACACTGGAGTGTAATATACAAAGGCTTTGCTGCATTACTTATTGCTGTATAGTTTTTATTTCATTTTATATCTCGCCTCTGTTTTGTGCAATAAGATTCTATCCTTAATGATAATTAGTCAACTGTAACAGAAGCAGCAATCATGTGCGTTTAATACTTTTAAAATCTTCAATTACTTGATACAAAATGAAATCAAGTTGTGATATATGGTTTAGCCGTTTAGCTATATTCCTTTTCAACTTCCTTTTCCATTTCTCCTCTTATAGAACTTCAAGGTTGATCTTTGTTCTTTATCCATATTGTACTGAATCTAATATATTGTTTCTATCTTTATGTTAAATTTTTGTTACTTCCATCATTTACAGATATACAGACATTCCGTTTAAACGTGTTTACTGTGATTATTTTGATTGCAGGAAAGAAATGGTGATGGGAAGGCTCAAGATTCAGAGGCTCTACCTCCTCATTCTGTTCTGAAGATGGGATTGAGGTTGGTTACAGCTTAGGATATGCCTTTTAATTAAGTCAAAAAATAACATTTTATGGCTTAAAAAACCACCAAATCAATTACTTACAATGCTCTGCTAAAATCCATGCAGTTACATTAGCACTTCTGTTTGCAGCTAAGCTAAGACTTGTGAGTCCCACTTATTGTGTTATCTGTGTCAAAAGTTTTAAGGCAGAAAAAAGATGTTCCCCTCTCACCCCCTTAGAGAGTCTCATACATAGAAGATAATGAATTTTGAGCATAAAATCTAATGTGCAAACTTTTGTATCTTACATTCCTAATTTTTTGCAGAGAACGTAGCAACAGCAGCAGCATGGAGGATCCAGATGGGACATTAGCAAGTGTTGCCCAATGCATTGAGCAGCTGCGTCAGAGCTCATCTTCTATGCAAGAGAAAGAGTATTCTTTGAAGCAGTTATTGGAGCTTATTGATATGCGAGAAAACGCTTTCAGTGCTGTTGGCTCTCATTCTCAGGCAGTTCCAGTACTTGTTTCCCTTCTCCGGTCAGGGTCATTGAATGTGAAGATACAGGCAGCAACTGTCTTGGGCTCACTTTGTAAAGAAAATGAGCTTAGGGTGAAAGTCTTGCTTGGAGGTTGCATTCCTCCTTTGCTTGGTCTACTCAAGTCCAGTTCTGCTGAAGGTCAAGTAGCTGCGGCAAAGACTATTTTTGCTGTCTCTCAAGGTGGTGCCAAAGATCATGTTGGATCAAAAATTTTTTCAACTGAAGGAGTTGTTCCAGTGCTATGGGAGCAGCTGCAAAAGGGCCTGAAGACTGGAAATGTAGTTGATAATTTATTGACTGGGGCATTGAAAAATCTCTCCAGTAGCACTGAGAGATTCTGGAATGCCACAATACAAGCTGGAGGAGTGGACATATTAATTAAGTTACTGACAACAGGGCAGTCTAGCACTTTAGCAAATGTGTGCTTTTTACTGGCTTGTATGATGATGGAGGATGCATCTGTTTGTTCAAAGTTGTTGACAGCAGAGGCAACAAAACAACTCCTCAAACTTTTAGGCCCTGGTAATGATGCCCCTGTCAGGGCTGAGGCAGCCGGTGCTCTTAAAGCTCTATCTGCCCAGTGCAAAGATGCAAGGAAAGAGATAGCCAATTCCAATGGCATTCCTGCTTTGATTAATGCTACCATAGCTCCTTCCAAAGAGTTCATGCAGGGTGAGTATGCTCAAGCGTTACAGGAGAATGCTATGTGTGCTTTAGCAAACATTTCTGGTGGTTTGTCATATGTCATCTCCAGTCTTGGTCAAAGCCTTGAATCATGCTCCTCTCCTACTCAAGCTGCCGACACATTGGGGGCTTTAGCTTCAGCTCTTATGATATATGATGACAAGGCAGAATCTACCAGGGCATCAGATCCTTTGGTAGTAGAGCAGACATTACTTGAACAATTTAAACCCGGCTTACCATTCCTTGTGCAGGAACGGACCATTGAAGCCCTAGCTAGTTTGTATAGCAATCCTATACTGTCAATTAAACTTACAAATTCTGATGCAAAGCGTTTGCTTGTTGGTTTAATAACAATGGCTGCTAATGAAGTGCAAGATGAGCTTCTAAAATCTCTCTTGACATTGTGCAATACTGAATGCAGTCTATGGCTTGCACTTCAAGGCCGTGAAGGAGTTCAGCTGTTGATATCTCTTCTGGGGCTTTCATCAGAACAGCAGCAAGAATGTGCTGTTTCCCTCCTTTGCCTTTTATCTAATGAAAATGATGAAAGCAAATGGGCCATTACTGCTGCTGGTGGTATACCTCCTCTTGTTCAAATTTTGGAGTCAGGATCTGCAAAAGCAAAGGAAGACTCAGCAACAATCCTTAGGAACCTATGCGATCACAGTGAGGATATACGTGCTTGTGTTGAAAGTGCTGATGCCGTTCCTGCATTGCTGTGGCTGTTGAAGAATGGAAGCCCAAATGGGAAGGAGATTGCAGCCAAGACTTTGAATCACTTAATTCATAAATCTGATACAGCAACTATCAGTCAGCTTACAGCATTATTGACCAGTGATTTACCTGAATCTAAGGTTTATGTTTTAGATGCTTTGAGGAGTATGCTTTCAGTTGTTGCTCTTACTGATCTTCTACGTGAAGGTAGTGCTGCCAGTGATGCAATTGTTACAATGATAAAACTTTTGAGCTCAACCAAGGAAGAAACTCAGGCAAAGTCTGCATCTGCTCTGGCGGGAATTTTCGAAACGAGGAAAGATGTGCGTGAAAGCAGCATTGCTGTTAAAACTCTTTGGTCAGCAATGAAGTTGCTTAATGTTGAATCTGAAAGTATCTTAATGGAGTCCTCGCGCTGCTTGGCTGCAATATTTCTTTCCATCAAAGAGAACAAGGATGTGGCTGCTATTGCTAGAGATGCATTACTCTCCCTAGTTGCACTAGCTAACTCTTCAGTTTTAGAAGTGGCAGAGCTGGCAACATGTGCTGTGGCAAATCTTATTTTGGATAGTGAAATTGCTGAGAAAGCTGTTGCAGAAGAGGTCATCTTGGCTGCTACCAGAGTATTACGTGAAGGCACAATTTCTGGAAAAACACATGCTGCTGCAGCAATTGCTCGCCTCTTACATTGTAAGAGGCAAGTTGATTATGCTGTAACTGATTGTGTGAATCGAGCTGGCACTGTTCTTGCATTAGTTTCTTTCTTAGATTTTGCTATTGATGGACATAGTTCCACATCAGAAGCTCTTGAAGCACTTGCCATGCTGTCCAGGTCAGATGTGACCGGTGCACACAGTAAACCTGCTTGGGCAGTTTTAGCTGAATTTCCTAAAAGCATAAGCCCGATAGTTTTGTCTATTGCTGATTCAACGTCAGTGTTGCAGGATAAAGCTATTGAAATATTATCTCGATTATGTAAGGATCAGCCTTTTGTTCTGGGAGACAGTGTTGTTACTGCCTCTGGATGTATATCTTCTATAGCTAAGAGGATAATCAATTCCACTTCTAAAAATGTAAAGGTCAAAATTGGAGGGGCTGCTGTTCTTATTTGTGCTGCTAAACTAAATCATCAGAGGCTGGTGGAGGATCTCAATAGATCAAACTTGTGTGCTAATCTTGTTCAGTCTCTGGTCGATATGCTTATTTCTTCACAGGCTACTTTGGATAATCAGGGTGATGACAGCAGGGAAGTTATCAGCATTTGCAGGCATACAAAAGAAGCCAATGATGGTAAATCAAACACTGGTACCGCTATTATTTCTGGTGCCAACTTAGCTGTATGGTTACTGTCTGTTCTTGCTTGCCATGATGAAAAAAGTAAAATTGCAATAATGGAGGCAGGAGCAATTGAGGTTCTCACTGACAGGATTGCAGATTGTTTCTCACAATATAGTCAGGTATTCTAGTGCTATGTTTTCAGCCAATTTGAAATAGACAGTGGTATCTGATTCTTTCCATAGTAAATATTTACTTATTTGCATAGATCCATCCATATCTTTTAAAGTTGTTCACAAATACACCCCTCCTCATTGACATAATAATTAGATAGCAGATTTGTATATAACTATTATTTTTGTGTTAATCTTTGTTTCTTAATGGTGATATGATATGCAGATTGACTATAAAGAAGATAGCAGCATGTGGATTTGTGCTTTGTTGTTGGCAATATTATTTCAAGATAGGGATATCATACGAGCACATGCAACCATGAAATCTATACCAGCCCTTGCCAACTTATTGAAGTCAGAGGAATCAGCGAACAGATATTTTGCTGCACAATCAATAGCTAGCCTAGTCTGTAATGGTAGCAGGGGAACACTTCTGTCTGTGGCAAATTCTGGGGCAGCAGGTGGACTTATCTCCTTGCTTGGCTGTGCTGATTCTGATATACAGGATCTTCTGGAATTGTCAGATGAATTTTCTTTGGTGCATTATCCTGACCAAGTTGCTCTCGAGAGGTTGTTTAGAGTTGATGACATAAGAATTGGTGCCACTTCTCGGAAGGCAATACCTGCTTTAGTTGATCTGCTCAAACCAATTCCAGAACGCCCAGGAGCACCATTTTTAGCACTTGGGCTTTTGACTCAGCTTTCTATAGATTGTCCATCAAATAAGATTGTAATGGTTGAGGCAGGGGCCCTAGAGGCTCTTTCTAAGTATCTTTCACTAGGTCCACAAGATGCAACGGAAGAAGCTGCTACAGATCTGTTAGGAATTCTGTTTAGCAGTGCAGAAATTCGAAGACATGAGTCAGCAGTTGGAGCTGTTACTCAACTTGTAGCTGTCCTGCGTTTAGGAGGAAGAGCTGCAAGATATAGGGCTGCAAAAGCTTTGGAAAGTTTATTCTCTGCTGACCATATTAGAAATGCAGAGACTGCTCGACAAGCTGTTCAACCCTTGGTGGAGATTCTTAATACTGGTTTAGAGAGAGAGCAGCATGCTGCAATTGCTGCATTGGTTAGGTTACTGAGTGAAAACCCTTCAAAAGCACTTGCTGTTGCAGATGTTGAGATGAATGCAGTGGATGTTCTTTGCAGGATTCTCTCATCAGATTGCTCAATGGACCTCAAAGGGGATGCTGCTGAATTATGTTCTGTTCTTTTTGGAAATACCAGGATTCGGTCCACAATGGCTGCTGCACGTTGTGTTGAACCTCTGGTCTCTCTCCTTGTAAGTGAGTTTAGTCCTGCTCACCATTCAGTTGTCCGTGCATTGGATAGGCTTGTTGATGATGAGCAACTGGCTGAATTAGTTGCTGCACATGGTGCAGTTATTCCTCTTGTTGGCCTACTTTATGGTAGGAATTATGTACTTCACGAGGCCATTTCCAGAGCTCTGGTCAAGTTAGGAAAAGACAGGCCAGCTTGTAAAATGGAAATGGTGAAAGCTGGAGTTATTGAAAGCATACTTGACATCCTTCATGAAGCACCTGATTATCTGTGTGCAGCTTTTGCAGAATTGTTGCGTATATTGACCAACAATGCTAGCATAGCTAAAGGGCCATCGGCTGCTAAAGTAGTTGAACCCCTGTTTATGTTGCTGACAAGAGAAGAATTTGGGCCAGATGGACAACATAGTGCATTGCAGGTTTTAGTTAATATCTTAGAACATCCGCAGTGTCGTGCTGATTACTCATTGACTTCTCACCAAGTTATTGAACCTCTTATCCCTTTGCTTGATTCTCCAATATCAGCAGTGCAACAGTTGGCTGCTGAGCTTCTCTCGCATCTACTTTTAGAAGAACACCTTCAGAAAGATCCGGTGACGCAACAGGTAATTGGCCCTCTTATACGAGTTCTTGGTTCTGGTATACATATATTGCAGCAAAGAGCTATAAAGGCCCTGGTTAGTATTGCACTGATATGGCCAAATGAAATTGCAAAAGAAGGTGGTGTTATTGAAATTTCAAAAGTTATATTGCAATCTGATCCTTCCATTCCTCATGCTTTATGGGAGTCTGCTGCCTCTGTTTTGGCTAGTATTCTACAATTTAGTTCTGAATACTACTTGGAAGTTCCTGTTGCTGTTTTGGTTAGGCTGCTTCGATCTGGCTTAGAAAGCACTGTTGTTGGTGCATTAAATGCTCTTCTTGTGTTGGAAAGTGATGATGGAACTAGTGCTGAAGCAATGGCTGAAAGTGGTGCTATAGAGGCTCTCTTGGAGCTCCTGGGATCTCATCAGTGCGAGGAAACTGCTGCAAGACTGTTGGAAGTTTTGCTCCACAATGTAAAGATCAGAGAAACAAAAGTTACTAAGTCAGCCATCTTACCATTATCCCATTATCTCTTGGACCCACAAACCCAAGCACAACAAGCAAGGTTGTTAGCAACTTTGGCTCTTGGTGATCTATTTCAGAATGAGGGTCTTGCTCGGACAAGTGATGCAGTTTCAGCTTGTCGCGCTTTAGTGAATGTGCTTGAAGACCAACCAACTGAAGAAATGAAAGTTGTAGCCATATGTGCTCTGCAAAACCTTGTGATGTACAGTCGATCAAATAAAAGAGCAGTTGCAGAGGCGGGTGGGGTTCAGGTTATACTGGATCTGATAGGTTCAAGTGATCCTGAAACATCTGTTCAGGCTGCAATGTTTATTAAACTTCTATTTTCAAATCATACCATTCAAGAGTATGCTTCTAGTGAAACAGTCAGAGCAATAACTGGTGAGTTATTTTCCTATCGTGCAGTGTTAAATACTTGTTATTTTTATTCTGAACTACTACGGTATATCTTATCTTCACTTTTCCTCATATAGAATGGTGTATTTGTTACTTTTCACATGGTAATTTCTGATGCTGGTTTTCTTGTTACACGTGACTTTTAATACATCTTTTGGAAAAACAGCAGAGCTGATTTTTTTTGGTTGATTATTGGTCATGAAACCAAAAATTAGGGGAAGGAACAAATGAATAGTAAAACTTGTGGCCTGTACACTTAATTGCTTCATAAGTTGAACAGATTGACTCTTATTTGTGCTATATAACCTCTTCTAGCTAAAATAGGCACCTAGTCTTCTGTAAATATTCATTAATGTATCTGAAAAAGTATAGGTTGAATTTAAAAGTATTGTCTGTAGATAAAGGTGCTATTTCTAATCTGAATTCATTGGTGAGCAATGTTGATTCTGTGTCTAACAATAAGTTGCTTCACCTTGATAACCTCTCTCTAGAGTCTAGAGTATGTAAATATAGCCTAACATTTTTTTTGGGTTCTTTTAGCTGCTATTGAAAAGGACTTATGGGCTACTGGATCTGTGAACGATGAGTATCTTAAAGCCTTAAATTCTCTATTTAGCAACTTCCCAAGACTGAGAGCAACTGAACCAGCAACACTTAGCATTCCCCATTTGGTTACGTCCTTAAAGACAGGCTCTGAGGCTACTCAGGAAGCTGCCTTGGATGCACTTTTCCTGCTTAGGCAAGCTTGGTCAGCATGTCCAGCAGAAGTTTCAAGAGCTCAGTCAATAGCAGCTGCAGATGCTATTCCTTTGCTGCAGTACTTAATCCAGTCTGGCCCACCTCGCTTTCAGGAGAAGGCAGAATTTTTATTGCAGTGTTTGCCAGGAACGTTGGTGGTGATCATCAAGTGTGGTAACAATATGAAGCAATCTGTTGGAAACCCAAGTGTTTTTTGCAAGCTTACACTAGGAAACACTCCTCCAAGGCAAACCAAGGTATTTTTAATAATGATTTCATATTTATTATCTTGTGTTGTGATCTTGTCCTCTAATGCACTAGGATTAGTTGAAATGGGTAACGTGCTTGTTTTATGTGAGACTAATGTATGACTGTATCTCCATGTCAATCTTTTGCATAAATTCCCAATAAATAATGTCATCTGCCATGTCCCTAAGGAAATTATGCCAATATTAGAAAATGCCCAATTAGGATATAGACCTTTATATTTGCTTCCTAGAAAAAATCCAGTTGACTATTTTTACATATTCCACTGTAGTTCTGTTGCCAGACTTTAGAATCCAGATTCACCCAAATTGTTACCACGGGTGTTTAGTTTAGTTGGTTGAGTAGAATGTGTAAGTGTTGTAAACCTCCTGGTACCATGTTCAATTCCTAAGGATAAAAAAAAGATTCACCCAACTTGATTTTTTCTTTCCTTTTGAAGTAGCTTTGACTTAAATGTGATTAGTTTACAATATTGATATGGAAGTATATGGTTGTCACTGGTCAAGAGCCACGCCCACTTCAGTTTCATTTCTATTGTTTTAAACGCAAGGGACAAGGATTTGCAGTCTGAATATGTGGTTATCATTGTAATATACAATTTGAGGAAAATCATGTTTTCTTCTTGATAGATACAAATTCTATTTTGATGTGATTTCCTCCTCGGAAAGTGAATGTGCTAATTATGATGAGAATGTGCTGATCAGGTGGTCTCAACTGGCCCTAATCCGGAGTGGGATGAGAGCTTTACATGGTCGTTTGAGAGTCCTCCAAAAGGTCAGAAGCTTCACATTTCTTGCAAAAACAAGAGCAAAATGGGAAAGGTAATTGCAAGAAAATGGGACTTGTAAATGCAGTATATTCACCTTCAATTATCTTGGTTTTAAGCTTCCGCTTAACCCCTCTATTTTTTTGTATCTGATGACAGAGTTCATTTGGGAAAGTGACGATCCAGATTGATCGGGTAGTAATGCTTGGAGCAGTATCTGGTGAGTACACTCTGTTGCCGGAAAGTAAAAGTGGACCCTCGAGGAATTTAGAAATTGAATTTCAGTGGTCTAACAAGTGATATACCTGTTTCCGTCTTTACTGTGACGGCTTTGAAATTGGAACACGGTTGAAAAGAAATTTTTGTCTAAATTTTGTATTATTTATCTTGCTAGTGTACATAGCCACAGTTATTTGTTTTTTGGTCTATAGTCCCAAACAAATTCTTTTAAAATAATATTCTTTTGTAACTTGATCCTTCGTTCCCTAGGTTAAATGCTAGGGGCACACGAAGTAATCTGCTTCGAATACCTGTATGATTTTGCACGTTGTCAATTTAAGATGGGTTGTTTATATATAAATATATATCTAAGATTTTTTTATTTTTTTATGTGAGAGTGATAAATAAATATTAACGTGTAGATCTTATTATGAATACTTAAGATTTTTTTCCAGTGTATAATCCTTTCTTTTCACAAAATTACTTAATAGTCTAGAACTGAATTCCCAGTAAGAGATATGAAAATTCAAGTGTCTACTTTTACACGGAAAGAGTTAGAATAAAAGGATGGCTTAAATATTTTTTAGTTTTTAATATTTTTTGTTCTTATAATATTTTAGATAATACTTTTTTTATTATTTAAAATACTTTAAGGATTAAAAATAAAATAAATATAATTTATAAGGATTATAAATAAAAAAAAATAAAAAAATCTTAAATTATAAGGACTAAAAAATATTTAAACCTAACATATTTGGACTTTGATTTATTAGTGAAAAACCGTCATTAACTTTTGAATTACGAAAATAAAATATTTTTTTACTAATAAATCAAAGTTCAAAATTATTTTATTTTATTTTTTTATATTAAAGTAGCAACTTTTAAAATTTTCATATCGCTGGTTGGGAATTCAGTTAAAGACTATGGAGTAGATACTTGAATACTTTTCAAATACATATACGTGACTCAGACTAATAAGAAAAAAGTAAAAATAAAAAGCTCTCACTAGTATCTTTCATATTACTAACCATTAAAAAAATACTATTAGGCGAATATGTTTTTTTACAAAAATTAAAAAAAGCTGGACAAACATTACCTAAATATCCTTCACATATTGTCAAATTCCGTCCATTAGTACGTTCTTAAACTTCATTCACATCTTGGACCACCCCACCTTGTCGGAGCCCTTGCACATGAGTTATCTTCACCTATTGGTTGTCTCAGTCTCTGAACGCATTCCATCTTTATCATTACACATCATTGGCGGCACAACCTACGATTCTGTGAACAGAATAACATAACAACGACAAGGGGAATTTAAGATTCCATAGAGTGCAATTATAACTATTATCTTGAAACTTATCAGTTCAGTTGAGATCATAATAATATTACATAGAATGAAATTACAAAATATTAATCCTCATTTTTTTTTATTAATTATTATAATTATACTTTATCTTTTAAAATACGTCTCCTTCGCTAAAAGCATTAATTAGTCAAATTATCATGCCTCAATTGTTTTCTACTTTTCTTCAATAATTTTATATTTCTTTTAAAAACAATTAATATGTTCAGCTGTTTATCTAGGCATTTATTTTATTTACTATTTATATATAATGAAACTAAATAAGAAACCTTTTGCCTTATGTGTTTGGTAAAAGGAAAGGAATGAAAATAGATGTGGGGGAGCCCACAGTGGCAAAGACAAATCGACACCGGCAATAAAAGCCCGTTTTATTCTCAAGCACGTAAAGACACGGTGGGGCCACCGTTGCGTGACGTTTGGCTTCGTCGCTGCATTGTTTCCTTTCCCCATTAATTAAGCACTTAGTAACAGTCTAATTCCACCCCTAACAAAATGCACTAGTTTGTTTTATCCACTCACTCAGCCACACAGGGACGAAACGAAACGAAACGAAACGATCCATAACGATGATGATGCACACTGTGCAGTGCGCACGCTCACTTCGCTAATTAACACTAATCGTTACTTAAATCAGTTACAACGAGTCATCGGAACAAGTGCCAGTGCGCCAGATCTCGATCTCGATCTCGATGCAGTGGCGGTTGCTGCTTTTGTTGCTTTTGGAGCTAACGGCTCGCGCAATGCCGTATCCGATCACTTTTTCCGCGCGCCTCGTTCACCGCTTCGCCGACGAAATGAAACCGGTTCGGCCTCCGACCGGCTACTGGCCGGACCAGCGGAGCATGCGCTACTACCAGATGCTTCTCACCGGCGACATTCTCCGGCGCAAGATCAAAGTCGGAGGCACACGCTACCAGCTACTGTTTCCTTCTCACGGCAGCAAAACGATGTCGCTCGGCAACGACTTCGGCTGGTAATAATAATGCTAATCTCTAATTCCTCTCTCTTCTTCGGCTTGAATCTGATAATGCGTCTCTGTTGATTAGGTTACATTACACGTGGATTGATATAGGAACACCGAGTACTTCGTTTCTCGTGGCGTTGGACGCAGGGAGTGATCTTCTTTGGATTCCGTGTGATTGCGTACAGTGCGCTCCATTGTCATCGAGCTACTATTCCAATCTGGTATGAATATCATACCGAACCTATCTCTTCTTTCTTTGATTTCTCTTACTATGCTGAGTAAACTATGATTAAGCATAACGAGGTGTCACATTAGTTCTTGAAACTACGGATATTTAAAATAAGTCCATGGAATTTCCAGTTGTTTCATCTTGAGATTTTGGTCTCTAAACATATGATAATATTATCATTTAAGTCACATTTTTTTTGAACTTTGGATTAATGCGATTGGCGGATTGCAGTTTCAGGGACTTATTTGAAGTTTCTTAGTTTCGGGGACTAATGTGACTAAGCTATGTACTTTCAGGAACTAAAATGTTTTTATAGTCTACTATGGAAGTTGTAGTCTTAATAACTAATAATAATACAACATCGGATTGTATTAGCTTGTTTTATTGATTGTTTAAAAAATAGTTAATCATGCGAAATGCAAATCCTTAATTTGGATAAGGTTTTAATTTAAGTGTAATGTGACACTAACACAAAACATGGCATCTTTCTGGGTGCAGTGGTTCAATGAGGTTTAGAGTCTATAACAGGTTTAGCACTTATTTCCAGTAATTGATTGGCAGGTGCTCCTTCACATATGGGGCATCTATTATGCAGGATAGAGACCTGAATGAGTATAGTCCGTCTCGGTCGCTATCCAGTAAGCATCTATCTTGCAGTCATCGGTTGTGTGATAAGGGTTCCAATTGTAAAAGTTCCCAGCAGCAGTGTCCATACATGGTCAGTTACTTGTCGGAGAACACGTCGAGTTCTGGATTGTTAGTTGAGGACATACTGCATCTTCAGTCAGGCGGCACTTTATCAAACTCATCTGTTCAGGCTCCAGTTGTTCTTGGGTGTGGCTGACTGCCCTGTCTTTTTTACTTAAACATTAATTACCCTGATGGTTTTTTTTTTTTTAACAAAAAGCCAGTTTCCTGGTTTTTTCTCTGATGTCAGTTTTGTTGAATGCAGGTGTGGTATGAAGCAAAGTGGTGGTTATTTGGATGGGGTTGCTCCAGATGGCCTATTAGGTTTGGGGCCTGGGGAGAGTTCAGTTCCAAGTTTTCTTGCTAAATCAGGATTAATCCACTATTCTTTTTCATTGTGCTTTAATGAAGATGATTCTGGTAGAATGTTTTTTGGGGACCAGGGACCAACCAGCCAACAGTCTACTTCATTCTTGCCTTTGGATGGATTATAGTATGAAATTCTGTACTTTAAATTAGTTTAGAATGTTTCACTGCACTAAAAAATACTTTACAAAATGGTGTCACAATGGTAATTATGATAAATTTCCTGGCCAGTTCAACCTACATTATTGGAGTGGAGTCATGTTGTATTGGGAATTCTTGTCTTAAAATGACAAGTTTTAAAGCACAGGTGGATAGTGGGACGTCATTTACATTTCTTCCTGGCCATGTGTATGGAGCAATAACTGAGGAGGTACTTTTGTTTTCTGAACCCCATTTTTGCAAAATTCTTCTCGGTCTTTACATTTCTTCCTGGCCATGTGTATGGAGCAATAGCTGAGGTGGTACTTTTGTTTTCTGAATTCCATTATTGTAAATTTATTCTCGGTCTTTTAATATGATTTTATTTGTGATAGTTTGATCAACAAGTAAATGGTTCAAGATCTAGCTTTGAAGGATCTCCTTGGGAGTATTGTTATGTTCCCAGGTGAGTTTTCTGGATAGATCTCTGTCTGTATTGCTTCGCTCTTGTGTTGGTGCATGATTTCCTAATTGGTAGAATTTTCTGGTCCCTTTGATGCCTTTATTTATATAGTTTTTTTTTTTTGAGACAGTTCGCAAGACTTGCCAAAAGTTCCCAGCTTTACTCTCATGTTCCAACGCAATAACAGTTTTGTGGTCTATGATCCCGTGTTTGTATTCTATGGCAATGAGGTGGGTGTGAATTAAGCGATCCTGGACTAAAATTTTGAAATATAATTAACGATGTTACAAGAGGCTTCATTATAAGAATAGTTGTAGCTAAATTAGGTAGATCGATCCTTTCTGTGCAGGGAGTCATTGGATTTTGTTTAGCCATATTGCCAACTGAAGGAGATATGGGAACAATTGGACGTAAGTTTACATGTTTTCCTCATCAAAGTCTACTGGTTATCGATACTCTGGAATATGGTATTAAAAGATACTTTGATCTTAAAACTAATAAAATCTTTTGGCAGAGAACTTCATGACAGGATACCGTTTGGTATTTGATAGGGGAAACAAGAAGCTAGCATGGTCACGCTCAAATTGTGAGTCATAGTACTTTTAAGTTTATAGCTAATTTTATTTTAGCTTTAGTTCTAATCATTCTACTTAGGCAATGAAGCTGACTTCTTGGTCTCTTAACCATTTGCCTGATGCTTGAGGCAAAGGCTTTTTTCTACCTTAACTCTGTTCTTCCCATCTCCCTTTCTATTCCTTTTGCTTATATACAGTCCACATGCATCTGTAGGTCAGGATCTGAGTCTAGGCAAGAGGATGCCCCTTTCTCCAAATGAGACTTCATCAAACCCATTGCCTACAGATGAGCAACAAAGAACGAATGGGCATGCAGTTGCTCCAGCTGTTGCTGGAAGAGCTCCCCACAAACCTTCGGCTGCTTCATCTCGGATGATTTCATCGTGCCGGGTACATTGGCACTGCTATTTGTTTCTTCTACTTCTACTTGTGTCTGCCCTTTACTGAGACAGACGTGTTCTTATTCTTATGTATGTCAACTAGCCTGTCTAGATAGCGTTACATGTATATCCAAATCTGTATCCATTTTGTCCTCCTCCTAGCTTTGTAAGTATTTTAGATCTTACACCATCCGATGCTGTTATTTTTTTTAACATTGCCAGCACGTTAGATTACTAACATGTACTGGGCCATTATCTGTTAACCCCGCTTTTGGTCTGGTAGGTTATGTAAATTAATATGCCTGGTGTTATCCATTGACTGCGTTGTAGTTTAATTCATTTTTTCAGTCAACTAATTTATGTAACTTTGTTGATTTTGTTTGAAATTCTAGGGGACTGTGAAATATCGTGTGGAGTATGACATTTAATTTTTAAAATATTTTGTATAAAATAAATTCTGAATCTAGTGTAGGTTTTTCTATTTTATAGTAGTATTTGATATAACAACAAAACTTAACCATGTTTCTCATATATTTTTTCAATACTGTAACAAATAAAATTACCTAACCTTTAATGCAAATTATCATGCGAATTATTGAGACAAAATTAATTATAAAAAGGTCAAAGTGAAATTTTAAATAGCCAATAGCCTCCTGTGAAGAGCAAAGCTATTTGCATTTGCTGCCTTCAAATACGTTCATTTAAATGCTCTGAAGAATAGAGAACCCTGCGCTTATTTATCCAAAAATCTTGAAATCATTCTCTTTTTGTGCATGAGCATCATCATATTGATAATCAAGGGCATTTCTAGTTTAGTAATCGTATTGGGTGATACACCCGTCCGTGTTTTTCATGACAGAATGAACTACTAAAATATATGTACCTAAGATGCTAATTTTTAATTAAGAAAATATAATATATTGTTTATCTTAATTAATGATAAGTGAAACATCAAAATCACTTTTCTGATGCATGCTTCTCTTCTGTTCTCATCCACTTTTCGTTGCATTTTCCTATTTTTATCTTTTCCTTATCACTCTACTTTTGTTTTCTAAAAGTGGAACTGAGCTTTCAGCACTTTTGCTAATTGCAAAAAGATTATGTAGTACTGGGTTAGTTAAATGATTTAAATTGCTTCTTTTGGCTCCCTTTATAGAAATATCTTAGAATCAGAAGCTAAAATGTTAGCTTTAGTACCGACAAAATATCATTGAGAATCAAATATCCCAAATTCAAACAATATGGGAAAATAACTTTGAAAGAGGAGACTTATTATTTATTAATCTTGCCGAGTTTCTTCATCAGGATATATTAAAAGTAACTAGCCTAGGTTCACAAAAAGAAGGGAAAAAGGCTTATTAGGTCAAGTAGTTTGTGCCTTGTTGGTATGGGATGATCATGACTCTTCCAACTTCTTCGTGACTAAGCTAAAAGAAATTGCTCATCACAAAATAATGCTTCATACTTTTATAGATAACATTAGCAAGTACTTTTAGGAAATTGTTTAAA
Source organism: Glycine max (assembly GCF_000004515.6). Lineage (NCBI taxonomy): Eukaryota > Viridiplantae > Streptophyta > Magnoliopsida > Fabales > Fabaceae > Glycine > Glycine max. Next base: position 38,137,367 of record NC_038247.2, read on the forward strand.
GAATTAAATGTGTAGAGATTTTATGAGAAGAAAGTGTTATGAGTATTGTTACAACATGTGTGTACCAAAGGGTATCAAAATGAGAGTGAGAGACGATTGAAATTTTTTTAGAAGACTGAAATTTAATTAAAAATGAGTTTGAATTGGATTCATGAGTCTGGCTATGTACGTATAAGTGGCGATTTTGTGAATTTTATTTTAGCTTGATATATAGATAACTTTCTTATTCTCTTTTTGCAAAGCAGTGTTATATATATATATATATATATATATATATATATATATATATATATATATATATATATATATATATATATATATATATATATATATATATATATATATATATATATATATATATATATATATATATATATAGTACTAACACAAATTAAACTTTACTATAAAGTATAAACTTTAGAGATATGTGATGTTTATTGGCTTTAATTTGACGGAAATTTTAATGGAGGGTAAAAGGTTCATATATAGCCGTTGCAATATGAAGAATTAAGTTTGTCAATGGTGCTAAATGCTTGTACTTGCAGCACTTCAAATACAATCCCCGTCATTATCTGTTCCAAATTATGTTGTTCATTCGATTGGATATATGAATCGGTGGCAGCTGCTTTCAGTCTTTCACTTTCGTCCTCAATAAATTATTGCTCTTCAATAAGAGAGTTCTCATTAGCTGTCATTTGATATGTCCATTTCTTTTTACATATCAAATAAATAACTTTGTCAAGTGTCAACTGAACCGCAAGCAGTACCATTAATTCTTACTATTTATATTTGCGAAAGAAAAGGTGATACAGGAACGCGTTCCTTCTTATCTAACTTTCTTGAACCCCACGTAAAAATTTTCTCCATTAAGAAGTTATAACCCGTTTTAAGGTTCTTGTTTAGTGGCGTAGGTAGGGCCCACTATACCCATCCATTCATATCATTGAATCTGAATGGTGAAAAAGCCTATAAATAATTAAGTTAGTTAGCCTGCTGCGTGGTAAAAATATCTCAAGGTAAGTAAAAAAAAGTTCTTCAAAGAGCAGCATTGGTGTTTGGATCATTAGAAGGTAAGTAAGGAATCTGTTTCTGTTTTTCAAGAAAGTTCCTTGTAACTTCTTTTGGTTTTGGACCTTGCTTTCTCTCTAACTATATAAATTCATCTCCTACGTTCACTCCATCAATGGTTCAAACCCATCTGATATCCTCTACTCAAGAACTTCCCAACTTAATTGCTTTTACATCCATTGGCAAGTGGTAATACACAAAAGTTAATGGGGGTTGGAGATTATTTGTCTCATTTAATTGGAAGTGGCAATGGAAACCACCAACACAAGAACAAGAACAAGAAGCAATTACAGACCGTAGAGCTGAAGGTGATGATGGATTGTGACGGCTGTGTGCTCAAGGTTAAGAAAGCTCTCTCTTCATTAGATGGTAAGTTACGTTTTCCTCCATTTTATTCTTACTCAGCTTCCATGTGAGTAGTGCCATATTATAATTATAATAATATATAAAAAATGCTAATACAACATTCTTCTAAGTTTTAACAAACATCTTCTTTAAGTACAATATGCTATATGTTAGAAATTTGTTGAGAATCACAAAAAATGTTTGGTAGGCATCACTTTTTATTTTATGAGTTTCACTTATAATTTATTGTTGTTGTTCTAGAAAAAAATTTTAGGATTTGAGGTTGATTATGAAAAACATGAGAGTGTGTAATCTACATTATTATATAACTTATATTAAACCTAAAAGATAAGACAAATTACACACTCTCATATCTAGATAGAAAACTTCAAATCCTAAAAAATCTTTTCTTGGAACAGTTTTTAATAAATTTTAACTAATAATAATAAATAATATGTTAAAAGTATCAGAGTGTTATACATATAACATGTAACATGAGGGTGGTGAAACTAAAAAATGGTGGTGAAGTGCAGGAGTAAAATCGGTGGAGATAAACAGGAAGCAGCAGAAAGTGACAGTAACCGGTTATGTGGAACCAAACAAGGTCTTAAAGAAGGCCAATTCAACAGGGAAGAAGGCTGAGATTTGGCCTTACGTGCCATTCAACATGGTGGCTAATCCATATGCTGTTCAAGCTTATGACAAGAAAGCTCCTCCGGGATATGTGAGGAGAGTGGACAACTCTTCTGTCACCATTGGAACAGTGACAACAGCATATGCAGATCCATACACCACCATGTTCAGTGATGAAAACCCAAATGCATGTTCTATCATGTAGACACTGGACTAGACAGAAGATTATTATGAGACAAATAAATTAAAAGTAGTGGTGTTTTACTGTTTTTCGCACGGCACTGTAAATTTTCAAGTTTTAAATATATATAGTTTGCTTTATTTTAAGGTATTTTTGTTTTGGTATAGCGTGTAGTAATGTGAAGAGACGTGCTTGTTTGTGATCCTTTTCCTAAACTTTGCTTCAATAATGGTCCTGACCTGACTCCTGAACCGTAATGTGTGGTAGTTTTGTAGTGTGTAGTCTTGACGATTGGAACCTGAAATTGGGTTTGGTTGTTACTTGTTTAGGGAGGCAACCTTTGATTTGATGAGCTATGTTGTTCTTTCAGACTGTTTACGTATGAATTGTGGCTTTCTTTGTTGCATGGCGCTATAGGCAAACCGAACCCTATATGTCTGACAAGTTGAACCATAGGAACACGTACAAATTTGCATTTCGGAGGAGAGCGAACTACAATAATCTTTATGAACATATTATTAGGGCGTGTTTGTATTTGGAAATCAGTTGACACCAACTTGAATGGACTTTTTCTTTGATGGCACAAATTGTTCTTTCTCTAGTCGTTGATGCTTTGGAATTAATGTGTCAATGATCGTTTGTTGCAGCATATATTTCAAACAGATTTCCCCAAACATGCTCTTACTAATTGTGGATGAATTCACGAAAATAATGGTTATAATATCAATTATATATCAACACAACACATGAACCATATTTGAACATTTTCTATTGTTCAGTATGGTTAATTAATTCTAATGCCGCGTTTCATTGCTCAAAGCAAACAGGAACTTTCCTATTTCAGGCAAGAACAAAGACTTTTAAATTTGAGTTTTTTTAGGATAAATTTGAGAATTATTAAATATACTGTGTTTAAGTGTTTTTAATTATGAAGGATTTTTTTTATATATTTTAAACTGCCTTTTTATTTCCCAAGCAAAAGTGTTTCTCAATCCAACGTTAAGGGTTTGTTTGAGCGAATATTAGCAAAAATATTTTATAAAATCGATTTTGAAATAAGATGATTTATATTTAGATATTTTTATTTTAAAAGTAAATTAGTTGTAAAATTTAGTATAATTATTTTTATCATGAGAAAAGTGATTCCACAATTAATTTACATTCATCAATTGTTGTATATATTAAACTGTAAGCTAGATAAATAGCATGTTTGGTCAAACATTAAGATAACCTCAACCATTTAGCGTGTTTGTAAAAAAAAAAAAAAACCCATTTAATATGTGAATTAACATACGAAAAACTTTATCGATTCTAATAAAAAAAGTGTTATAAAAAAATATTAAAATATCTCGTGAGATTATTTGTTTAGAATCATTATAATTCCAAAATTAATTTATCATTAAATTATACTCTTAAACATAATTGTGATATTTTTTACACACATTAAATTCAATGGTAATATAAAAATTTTCGTTCTTTCCGAGATTAACTTATCACCTGTCTACTTTCATTTATATGTTTTATTATTATTTTTTCAACTTTACCTTTCATAAAGAGATTTTACAACACAATTATTCCTTTATGGGCCTAAAATCTTGCTGGACCAGCTAAACCCAATCAACGCTTGCTCTTTGCTCTTTGCAGTGTTTACTATTTTTCGCTGACTCCGGCGAGATCCGTGTCACTTCTCCAGCATCACTTGTCTCAGTTCCGTCCACCGGCGTTGCAATGGAATCGGAATCTTCAATCTCCGATTCTGAAACACACCCTCTCTCGGACCAAATCGACGACGCGTGCCACGACATGAGCTCCCTGGAAGAGCTCGCGAGTCGCGGCGCTTGGCGTTCCATCATCGACAAGGTCTCACGCGCCCGCGCTCTCTCTCTCCTCCACAAGCCCCACGACCACCTCACCTACCTCGCTTTCAACGCCCTCGCCTTCACAAAACTACGTCGTTTCAACGAAGCCTCCGCGGAACTCGATTCCCTCGAAGACCTCCACAGTTCCCACTACCGCTACGAAACCTACCCCAAAATCTACCCCAATCGGATTGGATCCATGGTCCCTTTCTCCCTCCGCTGGGTCCACGCCCTAATTCCCATCAAATTAGGGCAACGTCAGCAAGGCATGGATCGCTTCTACATTCTTCTCGATTTCGTGCGTGGAAAGATTAATGAAAAGGAGAAACAGAACAACCTCGGTGTCTCCCTTAATCTGTGGCGTAAAAGAGAGGTTTTTGTCGTGAATTGCATCATAGGGAACCATTTGAGTCAGAAAGAGTTTGGTGTGTGCTTAAGCTTGATGAAGGAGCTTCTCTCTCGCGATTGTTCTGACCCTTTGCTGGTTTCGCAGCTTGGGTATATGCAGTTGCAGATTGGGGACTTGGAGGGTGCGAAAATTTCGTTCTTGAAGGTGGAGGAATTGGGGAAGAGTAATAATGGTTCATTGAGTGAGGTTGAGTTCAGGAACCTTGTGAATAGGAACAAGGCGTTGGTGTATTTGGTTGGGAAGGATTATGTGTCTGCGGTGAGGGAGTACGAGGAGTGCATTGAGAGGGACAGTGCGGATGTTGTGGCAGTGAACAACAAGGCTCTGTGTTTGATGTATCTGAGGGACTTGTCGGATTCTATTAAGGTGTTGGAGAGTGCGCTTGAGAGAGTTCCCACTGTGGCTCTCAATGAGACGCTTGTTGTCAATTTGTGTAGTATGTATGAGTTGGCGTATGTTAATCACTCTGATGTTAAGAGAACGCTTAGTAGCTGGATTGCTCGTGTTGCACCTGATGATTTTGATGCATCTTGTACTCGTACATGAGGTAGGTAGTTACTTTTTTCTTTTTTACATTTTGATTGTAACTGGTGTTCCTTCTAATGTAATCACCAATTTGTGTTTTTTTTCATTATACAAAACTTAAACACAGTTTCATAGGTGCTTTTGGTGGTGTTTTCCAATCAGAGTTGAAGTTTTATCTCAGTAATTTATGTTGATCGTTAATGCAAACCTTTATTATGCGAATCATCGAGGTGAAACTCTACTTCTGATTGGAGAACAGCATCAAAAGTACTTAAGAAACTGCATCTAAGTTCTGTTTTGTTTAATTTATAGGATACGATGCTACTTTTCTTGGTTTGTATACCTTTCAATAACTTCTTTTGCCTGTCTGTCTACGTGTCGTATTGATGGAATTAGATGTTCATTAGTCATTCATTGAATCTCAATGTACTTGAAGCATGCTGTACTGAGCTGCGGGTGGATTGTGCAATATCTTCTCTTATATCTTATCCTATGCTTACTCTCTTAGCCTAATATAAGTTTGATTCCACTTGATTTTTCCTTTCGGTTTGTCACGAGGGATGCAAAATAACTGTCTCAGCTGTAAAATATCAAGATTTCTGAGTATCATGGATTCCTGAATCTGTCTGTTAGTTCGTATGAGGTTAAGGCTTCTACAATGTGAGAGCTAGGAAGGGGGCCTTTGGATATTTAACTCCATGGAGTCTTTTGTTTTGATTTGTGGTTATTGTCTTGTGGGTGAAACTTTCATGCTGCAAATAGGTGACTTCTGGTTATGATGGGCATCATGGGTTGGCTTCAATGCTAAATTACTTCTTGTCTCTCTTGTGTGATCCTGTTAGACCAAGTCACATCTTTGGATTGATGATTTGATTTGAAAATATGAGTCTTTATTTGTAATATGCTTTTAATTGCTTTGGAGATGCACTTGGAAGATGGAAAACTCTGTATTTTCTGATACGTTCAGTATTGGTGCACCTTGTTTTTATTTTTGTGAATGGTAGTGCTATTAACCTGCTAGGACTTAGTTGTGAGAAAAAAATACGTTTCTCTTCTTGCAAGACAAAAATGGTGGTCGATTTTATGTTTTGTTGAAGAGGGGAGGAGGAAGGATTGTGCTTGCATTTTTTAATTCTAAGTTGTGAAAGCTGTGAGATTCTTTACTCTTACTTTTTGGCTAGAAGATAATTGTTGTAAAATATGTAGAAGTTGCCAGGGAAATCAATCTGAAGAAATATTTTGAGACATTTGGAAGATATATTTCTTATATAGAATTACTGTTCTCTTGTTGATCTATTTATATGCAGAATTAGTGGAGACTCGGTGTGTTTGTTACTGTTTGTGCTTAAAACACCTAGAAAATGCAACTCGCCAGCATGAACTAGGAAGGTAATTGATGATCAACCATTAGACAGCAAGTTCATTCTGGGTCTTGTGCACACTGCTGGCCATGCCTGGTGAAGAGGTACAAATATGGACAAAAATAAGTAGGTGTTTGGTTCACATCTTGTTCATCTGTAAGCTTTCAAAACCCGACAGTGTCAAAATTGTATACAATTGAGAGGCTAATGATTATAACAAAACTCTTGCATTACATTCATTAAATTCATCATAAAGGGCATTGCAATGTTTTAGCGTTGGTTTCTTTATTACAGTATCCTGCTACAAAAAAGGAAGATCTCAGTATTTTAGTTGGCTTATTCCTGTTGACTATACTGCAAGTCTGCAAATTGGTACTATTTGCATATAGCTTTTATTTCCTCATTGGACCTCGCTTCTGTTTATTGAATATGATTGGTAGACAGTGACATAAAAATGTAATCCTTAGCAACTGATGATTTGTTTGACTACAAGGAGCTGCAATTTTTCGTATGTTCTCATTTGATTCAATGTATACTGTTTAGGCTATTGTCTGTGTCTTGAAGAATGATTTGGTTAGAGTCGAATAGAGTGGTTTATAATAAAGTCAAAATGGTATTAACGTGAATTAGATATAGACATATAGCACAAGGTACTTGTCCCGCACAAAGTCCCGAAATAGGTTTGAATTTCTGTTGGAATAGTACATTCAATGTCTGATTTTGACCCGAGTAAGATTGCCTTTATGATAGATGCCTGTAATGAAACAAATAAGTAATAATAAAGTGAAATAGTTTGACTGTTTAAGAAGAAAAATAACTAAATAAGATAGAGGGATGGGGGATCTTTCTTTGAAGTGAAAAATGCTGTCCAAATAGTCCAGTAACAAAAAAAAGTTGTCCATATAGAAGCGAGAGAAATTAGTGAATAAATAAGACTAAAAAAAACGTAATGTATCTCTCCAACTTAACTCAGTTTATTTTATTATTATTATTTTTTGTGAAGGTGATTGAATATGATGCCTGGGTTATTATAAACCCCTGAACTCAGTCTTTGATAAAAAAAAAAAAAACTCTATTTTTCGTTGTCGTGGACCTTCCTTCCCGGAAATATAACCTTTAAAATCTTGATAAGAGTTATGGTAGTGAAATACAATTATTTAAATCACCGACGATCAATAGATATGCTTTTTAATTATTGTTCTCATCCTTCGCATCCATAACTTAGTCTGCCGAGTAGGATACTAATAATTTAATTGATTATACAACTTGGAAACGAAGTACGTGAAGCTATCGGGTTTGTTTGTTTTTCAATTCAATTATGTAAAATTATGTTCGTTCTCAATTATTGTATCCGAATCTCATATCTCTACCTGCCATTCTCTAACTAGTCACTCAAGTATACTTACGAGTTAGGAAAAAAATATATAACGTATAAATTTTGAATCAATCATGATCAATATTTTAAAACAGCGTGTTTCACTTCCAAATAGTTTTGTTCTTATCTTCTCAAGCCCGAAAGGAGAACAAAAAAATCAACAATTTTTACATGTAAAGTGGAGGTCACTTGCACCATGACCAAAATTATGAATACAGTTATGAGCAGGTTGGCACATTCTGAGATTATCTTAAAAAATAAACTAACATTGACACAGCGTGCACCGATTTTTTTTTAAAATACTACCTAACGTTCACCATATACGTTCGTGAAGCTCAATTGGACATTGTTACCCAACACAAACAAGAAATTATTAGTTTACGTTAGAGACAGAGACTTGAAGAAAGAGACAAGTTCTCCTTTTTTTTAAGGCAAATGCTAACTTAAAAAGAATTAAAAAGAGATTTTTTTTTTATTGGAGCGCTTAAAATTGCATTTTTGATGACTTTTTTTTTCGTTCTTTCTTAACCAATGCATTCATCAGGGTCAGGACATGCCTTACAAAGAAGTCCTCACATCGATGTTTGAGACAAGTTCCGTTTAGCTTTGTTTCTTTTCACTACTTGCAATTCACTTAGTCAACTCCATACCCCCAACACAATCTTCCCCTACATCTTGGTGTTTGAACGTTGCATAGCTTCTCATTTACCATGGCCAATGCACTACATAACGCTGCCATCTCCAGAGTCATGTTTGGAGACCAATATTCCATTTCTCGTTGCGTGGTTCCATCCCTATCCACTCTTCCTCTCAGGTGAGACTTCAATTCCTTTGTGTCTTTCAGCTTCAGCATCACTTGTTGCTAATGCTTATATTGCCTCTGTAGAGCCATGCACAAAGGAAAACACGTTGAGCTGAACAGAACGGTTATGGTGGTAAAGGCAAAGACTAATAGTGATTTTGATGACTCAGACGTTGACATTTCTTTGAGCCACAGAGTTAATGCTGTGAAACTTTCCAAAACTCTATCCATATGTGATCATGCCACTGCTCTTTTACAAGCTGGAGTTCCCGTTATTCGCCTATTTTTCGGAGAATCTGATTTCGACACACCTGGTGCTATAGCTGAGGTGAGTTCTTTCTAAATTGTCAATACAAGTGTTTATTCTTCTTTCTTTTTTGTCCCTTTTCTTTTTATATGTATCAAGAATTCATGATCATGTCATGACATGTATGGGGATGCCAGGCTGGGATGAATGCAATTCGTGAAGGTTACACGAGATATACCCCCAATGCTGGAACATTAGAATTGCGCCAAGCAATTTGTCATAAGCTAAAAGGTTACTTCAGAATGCTGATGCTTCACGTGTTTGATTTTTGATTTTTTTTTTATTCTTATATTATGTGAGATTGGGAGTTTGACAATGTGTCAGGACTGTTTCTGCAGAGGAGAATGGAATTACGTATTCTCCTGATCAGATTGTGGTCAGTAATGGAGCCAAGCAAAGTATTGTTCAAGCAGTGCTTGCAGTTTGTTCCCCAGGGGATGAGGCATGAAACAGTTTTTATACTCTACCATAATCATTTAAATTTGCTTATGCTACTAAGTCATTTTAAAGTCAAAGAAAATTGTCCAATGCATTTAATTTTTTTTGCTGCCAATAGGAAGAGAATAAAATTGAGTTAAATAACATATGTAGCTTCAGAAGTGCTCTCCTTTTGATGCCTTCTTCTTGTATGAGATCACATACTTGCAAATTGTAATAATATCATTCTGTAATCAGTCTGAATTAGACATGGCTTCTTTTGTTCAAAAAATTCTGCGACTGGGCATTCATTTCCAAACTTCTATGATACTTTTATCCTACATGTTTTGTTTCTCTGTTTTACTTGGTCAATATGATTATCATATATTCCAGGTCCAGCAAGCTTTTCTCTTACCATTATTCAAACAAAAATTTACTCCAGCTATTTTTGTGGTTTTGGAAAACTTATTACATAGATGCTATTTATCCTTTTGCAAGCTGTGGTCGTTTTCATTTACCTTGTGCTGTGAATGCTTCAGGTTATTATTCCAGCTCCATTCTATGTGAGTTACCCAGAAATGGCAAGATTGGCTCATGCAACACCTGTGATTCTTCCAAGCCACATATCTAGTAACTTTCTTTTGGATTCCAAACTGCTTGAAGCCAACCTTACCGAAAGATCCAGACTGCTTATTCTTTGTTCACCGTGTAACCCCACAGGATCTGTCTACTCGAAGAAATTACTTGAAGAGATAGCCCAAATTGTAGCAAAGCACCCCAGGCTTCTGGTACAGACATACATCCATGATGCCTGCATGTGTTCTTCTCAATGATAGATCCTTTCAAAAATCTCTAAGGCTGTTTTATACAGGTTCTCTCTGATGAAAATTATGAACACATAATTTATGCACCGGCAACTCATACAAGCTTTGCATCGTTACCGGGAATGTGGGACAGAACTCTAATTGTGAATGGACTTTCCAAGGTTGGTCTGTAGGGATATCATGATATGTGCTCTTAGTGGTAGTGTAAATTCTAATTACTACAAATTTTCTTTTGGGCATGCTGGTGTTTGTGTTGTTAATCCCTTGTTTTTGTTTTAATCTCGATGTAAATTCTGTATTTCGTAGAATGTCTTGTAAATTATGGCAATGTAGAAAGCCTCGGGTCTGAATTATGATGGTTTTCAACTGTGTTCTTGTAGACATTTGCAATGACTGGTTGGCGGCTTGGGTATATTGCTGGTCCAAAACATTTTGTTGCTGCATGTGAAAAGATTCAAAGCCAGGTATGCTGTATTTTCCGTTTCCATTTTTTTGTTTATGCACAACTGAAGTTTTTATTTCCTTTTGCTCCAATACATAATAGATATTTAAGTTTTACCATATGTTGCAATTAAGAGGAAACTTTCTAAGAAAATTTCCACCATTCATTTGGAGGGTTGGACTAGTTGAGAACCAGATTAGAAAAATAAGAGAAGAAAAGAAAGATTGTATTTTAAGAACAAGGAGATTAGTTCTCTCAAATGATACAAGACTGAGTCCCCACTCTTCTACCCCGTCCTCCTATTTATCCTTTCACCCTTTTTAACTAACGGATAATTCTAACTAAACTATTGATACTCTACTATAGCTAACTCTTAACTAATGATATTTGGGGATATCTAACACATTTGATTGAACACAGTTTACTTCAGGGGCAAGTAGTATATCTCAGAAAGCTGGGGTTGCTGCATTGGGACTAGGCTATGCAGGTGGGGAAGCTGTTTCTACCATGGTGAAAGCTTTCAGGGAAAGAAGGGATTTCTTGGTTGAAAGCTTTAGAGAAATGGATGGTGTGAAAATATGTGAACCACAGGTGTGAACTTATTATCCTTTTTTGATCGTTAACCTCTCTATTTTTAGTTTCTTCCTTTTTTCTTGAAATATATACCATTCTTTTCACTTTCAGGGGGGATTTTATGTATTCCTTGATTTCAGCTCTTATTATGGAAGAGAAGCCGAAGGGTTCGGTGTAATTGAGAATTCTGACTCCCTCTGTCGATACCTGCTGGACAAGGGCCTGGTATACTCATTTAATAGCCTTTAGGATTTTAGTGATAATCTGATATTTATCAGCGGAAATATTTTAAGTGATTTTTCCCCCCACCACATTCTCTAAAAAATTCATCCATGTTACTTTTCAATAAAGCATTGATCATCATCATCTAAAAGGTTCAAAGTCATAACTTGCTGTTTTGATGCTTTGACCCACAACAGGTTGCCTTGGTGCCGGGGGAGTGCATTTGGAGATGATACTTGCATCCGCATCTCTTTTGCAGAATCCCTTACTACTTTAAAAACAGCCGTTGAGAGAATTAAGAAAGCACTTATCCCTCTAAGCTCTTCTGCGCTTGTTTAATTAATGGCAATTGTGTTCTCTCTTCTTCTTATGTTTTACTTTTTAGTTGCAGTATGTAGTATGTTTACTATGAAAATGAGTAATGTGGCAATTGGCATCCTCTTATTATATTTTCTTACAGATCTTCTTAATATGTTATAAAGTAAATATTAAATGATGAAATGAATGCATTTAGTATCTTGTAAACCTAAAATGCATTCAATTCTTTATTTAGTAAATAAGGTGTGTTTGGTTCACTTCTTATTCATCGATCTGTAAGGTTTCAAAACCTGACACTGACAGCGTCAAAATTCTATTACATAGTTGAGGCCTTGAGAGGCTAATGATTACAACAAAAGTCTGGCATTTTCCTGCTGCAAAAAGATCTCAGTATTTTAGTTGGCTTATTCCTGTTGAATCTACTGCAAGTCTGCAAATTGATATTTGCAAATTGTTCGCGTGTTTCTGGTTGATGTAAAATTATGATCGTGGATCACAATCCAATCATTGTACCTGAATCAGCTCATATCTCTACTACCCTGCCATTCTCTAACTATTCACTCAAGTATATATTTGTGTTAGGAAACAAAATATAAGGTATAAATAACATTCTTTTTCTAGACAGAAATTTCGAATCATTCATGATCAATAATTTAAAGCATATCATTCACTTCCAATATATTCTTGTTCTTCTCGTCTCAAGCCCAAAATGTGCACAAAAGAAAGAACAATTTTTGCATGCTGAGACTGGAGTGTGGAGGTGACTTGCACCAAGACCAAAATCGTGAATGCTTAGAAGTGCAGCTGGTTAGCACATTCTGAGATTATTTTTTTAAAGCTTTCTAAAAAAATTGTTTTTTTAACACACTACAAGTTTAATTTTTATGCATCATCTGAAAAAAAATACATAATAATTTGTGATTAAATAAAAATATAACATGATTTTAAATTACAGTCAGAAATTACATTACAGGAAAATTTGATGCAGTCACAATTGTGATTAGTTATGATGACCAGAATATCTTGACAAATGACAATGCAATCATAATTGCGGCTGGGGAATGCTATTTAAAACCATGAAGTATAGTATTGATATTTTCTCAAATGCCATTACACTGACCCAGTGCACTAACTCTACCTACCTACACGTACTACTCCACTTTATTTTTATATATTTAAGTTTTAACATTCTTCGTCTACGTTCCTTAAGTTGAATTCGACATTGTTGACCAACACAAACAAGAAACTATTATTTGTTCACGTTTCCAAAGACTCCAAGAAAAAGAGAAGTTCACCTTAGCTTTGCTTCTTTCCACTGATACGTTGCACTTTAGCACGCACCAACTAACTCTCTGCCACCAACCCCATCAATTCCTTTATCTCTTCTTGTTGTTTGAACGTTGCATTGCATTGCATTGCATTGCTTCCTCTCATTTACCTATCCAACGTAAGTATTGCACCCTTGTGATTTCCATGGCCAGTGTACTACTTACCGCCACCATCTCCACGATCACCTTCGGAGACCAATATTCCATTTCTCGTTGTGCTTTTCCATCCCTATCCACTCTTCATCTCAGGTGATGATTTCGACTCCCGTGTTTCATTTCGCTTCAGCATATCACTTTATTGTTGTTAATGCTTATATATTGCCTTTGTAGAGCCACACAGAAAGGAATTCACGTTGAGATGAACAAAAGGGTAGTGGTGGTAAAGGCAATGACGACTAAGAGTGATTTTGATGACACAGACGTTGATATTTCTTTGAGCCACAGAGTTAATGCTGTGAAGCCTTCCAAAACTGTAGCCATAAGTGATCATGCCACTGCTCTTTTACAATCTGGAGTTCCCGTTATTCGCTTAGCTGCTGGAGAACCTGATTTTGACACACCCGCTGTTATAGCTGAGGTGAATTCTTTGTAAATTTCCCTTTGTTAAGTTGTCAGTAGAAGTGTTTATTCCTTTCTTTTTGTGAGTATCTTGGATTTATGACCATGACATGTCATGTATGGGGATGGTAGGCTGGAATGAATGCAATTCGTGAAGGTTACACAAGATATACCCCTAATGCTGGAACATTAGAATTGCGGCAAGCAATATGTCACAAGCTAAAAGGTTACTTCAGAATTTAGATACTTCATCTGTATACTTTTCATTTTTGTTATTATTATTATTATGTGAGAGTAGGAGTTTAACAATGTGACAGGACTATTTCTGCAGAGGAGAATGAAATTACATACACTCCTGATGAGATTGTGGTCAGTAATGGAGCTAAGCAGAGTGTTGTTCAAGCAGTGCTTGCAGTTTGTTCCCCAGGAGATGAGGTATCATATTCTACCATAAGCATTTAGAATTACTTGGTGTGTGTTTGGGTGAGCATTTAGGGAATTCATTTTGAATATAATTGATTTTGGTTAAATTTATTTTAAAATGATGTGATTTATGTTTGGATTTTTTATTCTAAAAACAAGTTAATACTAAAACTCGATCAATATAATTTTTTTTATTCAATACCAAAGTTACTTATACTTGTTTCAATTCAAAATAAATTTTTTATTGTGAAACCCAACAGGTGAACATTTATCTAAAATCATATAGAAATATTAATGATATTGTAGAAGTCAACGTGAACCCAAATAAAACACTTATGCTGCTAAGTCATTTAGAAGTAAGAAAATTTTCAAATGGATTTAAAATCTCTGCTATCTGCTGCCAATAGGAGGAGAAAAAAATTGAGTTCAATAACATAAGCTGCTTCAGAAGTGCTCTCCTTTTGATTCTTTCTTCTTGTATGTTTGCACATACTTGCAAATTGTAATTCATATCATTCTCTAATCAGTGCGAACTTATTGACATGGCTTCTTTTTCTTAAAAAATTGTGCAACTGGGTATTTATTTTCTTACTTCTACATCCTCCATGTTTTATTTCTCTGGTTTTACTTACTAAGTATGATTATCATATATTCCAGGTCCAGCAAGATTTGTTCTTACCATTATGCAAATAAAAACTTACTCAATATTGTGCACCTGTTTCCATTTATAAAATTGAATTTTTTGTGGTTTTAGAAAACTTGTTATATATCCTTTTGCTAGCTGTGGTCGTTTTCATTTACCTTGTGCTGTGAATGTTTCAGGTTATTATTCCAGCTCCATTCTATACGAGTTATCCGGAAATGGCAAGATTGGCTGATGCAACACCTGTGATTCTTCCAAGCCATATATCTAATAATTTTCTTTTAGATCCCAAACTGCTCGAAGCCAATCTTACCGAAAGATCAAGACTACTTATTCTTTGTTCACCGTGCAACCCAACAGGATCTGTCTACTCTAAGAAATTACTTGAAGAGATAGCCCAAATTGTTGCAAAGCACCCCAGGCTTCTGGTACATACATACATCCATGATGCTAGAATGTGTTTTCTCAATGATAATTCCTTTCAAAAATCTCTAAGGCTGTTTTATACAGGTTCTCTCTGATGAAATATATGAACACATAATTTACGCACCAGCAACTCATACAAGCTTTGCATCTTTACCTGGAATGTGGGACCGAACTCTAACTGTGAATGGATTTTCCAAGGTTGGTCTGTATTCTGTAATGCTATGAGCTCTTACAGTCTTATTGATAAAATGTAATTTCTAGTTAGTATAAATTTTCTTTAAGGCATGTTGGTGTTTGTGTAATTGTGTTGTACTGTTGTTAATCCCTTGTTTTTGTTTTCTACTCAGTCCAAATCTGTATTTTTTAGAATGTTTGTATGTTTTGACAATGTAGAAAGCCTCAAGTCTGTCTTACGATTGTTTTCAATTGTGTTATTGTAGACATTTGCAATGACTGGTTGGCGGCTTGGGTACATTGCTGGTACAAAACATTTTGTTGCAGCATGCGGAAAGATTCAAAGTCAGGTATGATGAATTTTTATTTCCATTTTTGTGAATTATGCACAACTCAATATCAAACTTCTCTTGATTTCTTTTTCCTCCAAGACATCTAAATTAGATGCTTAAGTTTTACCATATTTGGCAATTGAGACTTGAGAGAGAACTTTTTAAGAAAATTCCCAACTTTCATTTAGATGGTTGGACTAGTGTTTCTATTTATGTTATATGCAACATATAATGTCTGACACATTTTGTTAGGAACCGGATTAGAAAAAATAAAAAAAGAGTTTCTGCTTAGTTTATTTTTTATGGATAAATGTTAGTTTTGTTAGAATTATCTATTGAAGGGATTCAAACCCGTGACCTCTTCCCCTTCTCTTCTCCCTTCATTATTCTCTAACCACTAGACTAACCTTATATCTTTGAGTTTTTGCTTAGTTCTCTCAAATGATACAAGATGGAGCGAGTCCCCGCTCTTTTAGCTAACTAACTAACCGATTATTTTAATAACTATTGATACTCTACTGTTGCTAACTTGTAACTTATAACTATTGATATTTGAGAATATGTAACACATTTTATTGAATACAGTTCACTTCAGGTGCAAGTAGTATATCTCAGAAAGCTGGAGTTGCTGCATTAGGACTAGGCTATGCTGGTGGGGAAGCTGTTTCAACCATGGTGAAAGCCTTCAGGGAAAGAAGGGATTTCTTGGTTGAAAGCTTTAGAGAAATGGATGGTGTGAAAATATCTGAACCACAGGTACGAATTTATTAGCTTGTTGCTTGACAGTTATTCTCTCTATTTTTAGTTTCTTCCTTTTCTTAAAATATGTACTATTCTATTTGTCACTTTCAGGGAGCATTTTATCTATTCATTGATTTCAGCTCCTATTATGGAAGAGAAGTTGAAGGGTTCGGTATAATTGAGAATTCTGACTCCCTCTGTCGATACCTGCTGGACAAGGGCCTGGTATACTCATTTAATGTCCTTTAAGATTTTATTAGTGTTATTTTATCAACTTGAAAAAATTTAAGTGACTTGATTTTCGTCACTATATTCTCTAAGAAGTAGTCATTGAACTTAATATTATTGGCAGAAAGGATTTTCTCTTTCTTGAAATATGAAAGCTACTCTTTAAGGCTTTATCCATGTTGCTTTTCAATATAGCATTGATCATCATCATCTAGATACTACTTTGCATAGAAAGTTCAAAAATAGGGGCTGGCCCGGAAGTAGTGCAAACTTAAATACATGCAGGGTTAACTCAATCCATGAGTGAAGTCTAAAACAAAATTTAAGAAAAGTATTTTATTTTAAATGTGATAGTGATATAGTAGTAGATCTTTTCTGTCAACATACATGAAATTTTTACAACATATGAGACCTCTTCACTTTATAAAAACTAATAGTTAATAATTTGTTGTTGTTGATGGGTCTAAAGTTTAAGTTTTAGTTGTTTTACTTTTGGGTCGATGTTGAGTATATGAGCCTAAGTCATGCATAACTTGGTGTTTTGCTGTTTTTTTTACTCATAACAGGTTGCCTTGGTGCCGGGGAGTGCATTTGGAGATGATTCTTGCATCCGCATCTCTTATGCCGAATCCCTTACTAATTTAAAGACAGCCGTGGAGAGGATTAAGAAAGCACTTATCCCTCTAATTAGCTCTGCTGCACTTGTTTAACTAATACTAATTAATTGCTCTCTTCTACTTATTGTGTTTTATTTTTTATTTGCAATTTATTAGTGTTTATATATCACGAAAATGAGTAATGATGAATCCCTTACTATATCCTCCTATAAATCCTTTTAATACTAAATTATACAGTAAGTGTTACATGAAAAGTGAAAACATTAGTAATTGATACATTGAAAAATACTATTAAATACGTTTTTTTTTATTATTTATTTGGTAGGAAGAATGGTAAGAATGCATTGCATGTGGTCACAGCTAAATACAATAGCCTCATGTATGTTTAAACATTACTAGTAGTGTTGGAAATCTAGCTTTTCATATGTTATCTCCGTAATGAACTGAGTCATCGGTTATTGTTCGAGTATTTTTTCCGAAATATCATAGCTGCGTGCGTGTATGTGACTTGCGATTTGAATCTCTCATAGGAGTACTAAGTAAGATCAAATGTTATGTTGTGACTTTGATAAATAGAACAAAATAGACCAAAAGTTACGCACTTGTCGGCAATTAATGTTAACTGGAAGGAAGAAAGCATTATGATTAACAACTTAAAAAAAATATATCCTGGTAGTGGAAGAGCAACGTGCTTCTTATATATTATGTGTGTGTGGTGTTTCAACTTACTTTAAAAAAAATTATTTAATTTTGTTAACACTTAAAATCTTTAAAAAATCCTTAACATCTTTACTAGAATTTCTGCATAAATTAAAAGAGAAAACTCAATATTCATTGAATCTAGACAAGTTTTCACGTACAGCATCTTGTAAGCAATGCTCAGAGAGAAAAAGTTAGGCATAAAGTTACTTAGTGGCTTCAGCTTCATGACACTAAACATAGAGCACTAATCTGATCATCTTACTGCATGAATCTAGACGTAATTCTGTCGAAGAACACATGAAGCACTAAACTTACGATTTTCAACTCTCCTGTCAACCCAAGAATAAATTAAACAAAGAAAGCACTCCGGTATAATATGAGTCAGTAAAGCAGAGGTGTGTGTTTTTTACAATATGAAATTTTTTAACCAACATTCATTTTTATAATTAATTATGACTAAAAAAATAATATACAATCTTTTTTACTTTTCTAAAAATATATTTGTATATATCGGTTCTTACTTTTCTAAAGTATTCACGTCAAAATTAATAAAAAGCCCATTAATGAACTTACGTACATTCAGCAGCTTTCAATAAAAATCTTGGATCAACAATGATACTAGTATTTTCCAGCATTTTTACACACGCCATTTCAAACTGCTATTTTATTAAGCACATACATGATAAATGAACAGAAACTCACAGTCACAGCATCTCCAACATGAATTACGAGATGACTTATTCTAATTTCCCATTTCGTACATAACGTACTTGGGAGTGGAAATACAAAGGAACAATTCACAAGAACTACTGTTAAGATTTTCCACAAAGACAAATAGATATTAAACACTGTTTTTATTTTGCCACATGAGATCATGAAACTAAGGTGTGTTTATCGAATTTAGCAGCGGCTCTTGCAGCCAACAGCTTCTTCAACAGTCAGAAAGACTCTGCCACCGATTTTGCCGACAAAGTTGGACACCTTTAGCTTGTGTATCACTTGCCACCTAGGGTTCGCAATGGCTAACTGAGAACAACACAAAAAACACTATGTCAACATGCATTACATTCCCTAAAAAAACATGCATTGTTACACTATTTGAAAATACTAAAAAGTTTAATATATAGTGGGTTTATTATCCAATTCCTAACTAAATCTTAAAAATATATGAAAGGTGTTGTGATCATTTCCCTTGATTATCATTTTTCATTTTAATGATGCCCCATATACCATAAACATTAGATTGATTTGTCTTTTTATTTTATAGAAATTAATCAAGCAATTAGTATAAACATTATTAATCAATATTAAAATAGAATTATCATAAATTATATGATTCATCGGTAATATATATCTCAATTTTTCATGTTAATAAATTTGTATGCTAACGTGAGACATATACTTTTATCATAACTAATAAGTTTGTGATTTTTTTTTAGTTGAGCCATTGAAGCAACCTACATATAACTTAATGTCCTAAACAAAAAGAAGTCACCTGTTTTCCTTGTGAAGACAAACTCTTATGCAGTTCCTCTAGAGCAGTAATTCCAGAGGTGTCAATGTTCACCAAATCTATCGCAAGAGAACATCATTAACCAATAAAAAGAAAAACAACAATTAATCGAGATTGTAAAATTTTTAACCACAACTTTCTCGCCAACAGTTTTATAATATTCTAATATATATATATATGAAAGGAGATCTGCTTGTAATTTTTTAAAGTTATTTATTATTTTTATCATTTATTTTTTTAAGATTTAATGGTTATAATAAGTAATTAATTTTAATCATTAGATCTTAAAAAAATAAATGTGAGGATGAATAATATTTGTAAAAAAGTTATTCTTGAAGTAGATACATCATTCATGTCTCTCTTTCTTTGTCTATATGTATATAGGTGGAATCAATTTAAAAGAATTGATTTTTTGTATAATTAATTTTAAGAAAATTAATTTATGTTTAGCTAGCAAGTAAACAAGAATTATTTTTTAATTAATAGAGTAGAATTACAATCAAAATACTATAAAATCAACAATCTGCATGGGAGGATGTACACTCATCTTTATCTCTTTTATATACACTTAAAAGTTTAGAAGAATTAGATTTTGAAGACTCTACAAAATTATGACAAATCTTATTTAAAGCTCAAAACACACTTATATAAATTATCCACCAACCAATTAAGTCTGGGCTAGATCTTTATTTCTTTTTTTCCAATTTCATCACAACAACTATATCATATTTATTTATTTATTTTCGTATTATCTTATCTCGGTTCATTCTCACTTGAGACATAACTTTAAGGAGTCAGATGATCTTTTTGTATCCTTTTATACATCAGAGCTCAATGTCCTATTATATTATACAATACGTATTATTCAGTACTCGTAACCCATGTATTTTTCCAAATTCTATATAGGTCAAATCCAACAAAACGTGAGTTATATATATATATATATGTGTGTGTGTGTAATTTTTTCTTTATGCAATCAGTTATTATAGATTTATAGGTACTTTGGTAAAAGTAAAAGATGCAAAAAGTTCTGTTAATTTCATTTTTTTTCCTTTTTGTGGAAAGATAAATAAATATCCGTATTTTAATAACAAGAGTCAGAAAGCCTCACTGGAGGTGTCAAGAATTACGAGTTGAATGGTGCTTCTTGAATTTCCCTTGTCATCTTCTGATTCTTCCTCAGTGACCCATTTGATGATCCTTGAAACAAAAATTGAAGACTATTAGATTAATTATTCATGTTTCTGACACAAATTTCTCACTAGCTTTGGAAATACTGTAGCAAATACCTTTCTCTAACGAAATTGGCATTTGCAAAGCAAAGCAACGCAGACTTGACTCGTATTATCATAACCCCGGGAATCTTAACTGCCATAGGATACTGATAGACATCGCAGAACAAATCAGTTCCGGGAATTTTTCCTAGAGTTTCTGTCCCTGGTCGAATTGAGATCAGAATGATCTTTGAAAATGATATTAACACCTGCAAATTAAGAAAATCCAAATTTAATGTATAAATTTATGCGTGTGTCAGTGTAATTTTTTTTTTACACAATCAATCAATGAGAAACTATATCATTGATATAATTTTAAAAATAATTATTATAAAAATCAATAAAATTATTATACATCATAATCATTTGTAATTAAATAAGTGATGATGTATTATTAACCTAGATCCTTTATCTAAGTAAGATCCCTTAAGCCTAAGCAATATTTTTTCCTTCATTAATTTTCTTTAAAATATCTTGTGTCAACTAATGGACGTTGTTGTTTCTGCTAGAACACAATGTTAATTAATAATTTGTCGATAAATTTTTTGTACATAACTGTCACTTCCAAAAGAGAAAAGGACTACTCGATCTATGCCATTTAGAACAAAGAAACAATTTGACCTATTACCTTTAAGTGTTTTAAAGATCTCTGTCAAGTGATTGCAACCCAAGCAAGGAATATCATTCCACAATGAGAATTTATTAGGTGGCTCTAATTTTCATGCTATAAATCTGTCCCAACTAGAGACAATATGCAGTTTTTCAACGGTGCACATCCATTCTGCATCACACTTGGTGCCAAATATGTGGGTCCAGTGAAGTGGTGGGGGGGCTTGCTTATTATATAATGGAGAAGTTAGGCTTTGGACCATGCCATCACCAATATTTATGAATACTAGAATTTCTTATTTTGGGGAAAACCCATAATCCTAAACAGTAAAACTACGTTGCAAGCTTTTAGATATCCACTCATAGTGTCATTGTCTTCACATACAGAACTGTTGAAATATTATTGCGTTTCATAATTGTTTTCGACACTAAAGCTGAGTTTGGGTGCCTGTACAGAATCACTATATATGAACTTATACTCGTGTATCATACATATATAATTTATTTATTATTTCGGGTGGCACAAACAGTCGAAATGGAGAGTAATGTGGCATAAAGATGCTAATAATGTTGATTCTTCAAGAATATAGAAATTAAATTACTTGAAAGCTCTTTCAATGAAAATACATATATATGCTACATTAGTATACTAGTGCTTTATCACTAGCCATATATATATATATATATATATATATATAAATTATCTATCAAGGAAAAATTTATAGTATAGTTTTTCAAATATCTTTCAAATTCGCCTATATGATAGAAAATTACCAATATTCTTATTATTTTATTTTTGATAAATACTAATCAGTATCAATGTATTTAATTCTTAGGAAATTAGTTAAAAAATTAAAAAAATATATTTTTATTAAAATACATAAAATTATGTTATTTACAATTTTTTATTTTAAATAACAAATTAGAATTAATAAGTGAAGTCATTTAAGAAGTGAGAAGATGTGGAAGTGGCAATGATTACCGCAACAAGTAGACCAATCTCCACAGAAGCAAACAGTACTCCAAAGAATGCCCCAGCGCAAGCAAGAAAGTCTATCTTATCCACCTTCCAAATTTTGTAAGCTTCACTAACGTCAATGAGTCCTGGGAGGGCAGAGAGGATCACAGAAGCAAGAATAGCTGTTGGAGTATAATACAATAGCTTTGTCAAAAACTGCAATGATATCAAGACTGTTATGGCCATCACAATGTTTGACACCAAAGTTTCACACCCAGCTGCATAATTAACAGCCGTACGGGAGAATGAACCTGCCACAATTAATATGCTTCATTATAATCAATTAAACAAAACAACCTTCATTATTAAAATAATTTTCTATTCGTTGATGTCCTTGCCAAAGCACCTTAATGTGTCGCAAGAAAAAAAATCGTTTTACCTAGCTAGCTAGCTCTAAAAAGCATTAATTCTAAATTTACCTTTTCCAATAAGAAGAGGTCAAAGGAGAAGAACGTCATGGTTTGATTAATTCAGTTATTCAATGATTTTGGAATATTTTTTTTTGTTTTTTATTTTGGAATATTGCTCTTATATATGCTTTCCAAAAGTAATGATAAAAGACTTGAAAGATACCGAAAGAAAAGAAAATTTAACATACGTGTTCGTACGTAGCATTTCATCTTGATTATAAAAATCGGTCGTATATATACCGAGTTTCAACTTTCAAGACAGTTTAATTGGTAAAAGTGTGAGGAATATTGCAATAAGAATATAAAACTATATATAAATTCCGCAATGTATTTTTCTACTTTTGAAGCCTAAAAAAATCTTTTATATACTTTCTCTTTTGCATAAATTATATACGAAGAAAACTACATGTTAATTAGGATATCGATCATGCTTCTAAAACTACTTGCACCTTTTGTCCTTTTAAACACAAAAACACATATACTTGAAAATATAATCAAATGTCATTCGCGTATTGATTTATTTCAACTTCCACGTTAATTTATTTATCATCATAACAATTCAAAGCAGCATTAATTTGCAAACAACTTAATTAACATAAATAATCACCACTCCAATTTTGTTATTTTCATCTCTCTGTATTAGTTGAGAATTATGAATAGACTTTGATAAATTAAAAGAATTATACCGGTTGCAACGTAGCAGGAGGTGAAAGATCCTATGATGTTTGTCAAACCTATTGACATCATCTCCTTGTTTCCATCAAGTTGGTATCCTTTGATGGATGCAAAGGATCGCCCAACAGCAATAGACTCCTATAATGGGTAAGGCACCAATGCAAGTTGTATCAACGTGAAATGGAAAATAATTAGCAAACAAATTAAACAAAAATATAAAGGGAATGAATATGGTAACTCCAAATATTGCACTGTTAATTAAGTTGAGGGTTTTATATTAACTAATTATAATTATAGTTGGTTACTCACAGTAAGGGCAACGACAGCAACCACTAGTCCAATTTTGGCCACTTCTCCAATGTAGGGGTTATTGAAGTCTAACTGATGGAGGGAGCTTGGATTCAACCCCCCTTTGACATGTTTCACAATTTTAACTCCATTTTTATCAGCTCTTGTGAGAAACACAATTAGAGTTGACAGAACAACGGATACAAGAGGAGAGATTGATGCCAACCAGAACAGCTTCTTCTTCCTTTTACCCTGGAAATTAATTAGCAAAAATTTCAAACTAGAACTGCAGGCAAGAGGGAATTTTAAAGGACTTGGTAATATTTAAGAGCTGGTTCAGTTATATGGCTCACCAAAAATCTCGTCGTTAGGATGAAGACCAAGAAGGAGCATCCCAGGATAAAATTTCGAGGGCTCCACTGTATTTCAACATATATATGTTAGCATTAATATGCATGCATGATAAAATTATATTTATTAGTTCTTGGAAATTTTAATTACTGCATTTCTAGTGCCCAGGGGCGGAGGGAGGGGGGACCTGCAGGGCCATGTTTCCCCGAAAATTTTTCAAATGTACTAAACTAGAATGAAAAAAAAATTATGTTCCCCTTAAAATTTATAATAAAATTATAGAAAAATGATATATAAAAATTATTATGTTAAATGATACATAGGAAGATAAAAAGAGAGAAATATATAAGTATGATAGTTAATATGATCTAATATTTTCCAGAAAGATAAAGAGAAATTATAAGTATTTATGAAATGTTGATAATATTGAGGTCCCAATATATAATTATTTTATCTATCTATTTTTTTTCATATAGTATTAACTTTGTACTTAATGTAGTTATATATATATATATATATATATATTTATTTATTTATGAAAAAATATTCAATATATATAATAATATATTAATGTCTTTAATATTTTTTGCATGCAAAAATTTATTTATTTATTTATAAAATTATATAACTTTTTTCTTGGCCCCTGGAATCAATTTTCTGTACACCCCTGTTTGTGCCGGTTTAATTTGGAAGCTTGGAGAGATGAAATTGTAATAGGAGCATTATTTATTAATTATTGTTATCATTTTACCTTTCTCTAATAAATGGATGCAGAATATGAGTGATTATTTTTTTAAAATAAATCAAATCAAACACGTAGCGAATCCATCATATTTTAATAGGCAAATGAATTATGTGCTATATGTTTTTTAATCTTTAAACTTATGCTTATGGATATTTATAATTAAATTTATTATAATAAATGTACTGAATGGTGAATTGGAATCTGCTCCAAAACCTATCTTTATTCTTAGTTCCCCTCCCCCACCATATATAGCTCCAAATTTATAGGGAAAAGAAAGGAAGAAGTAGCATACTGGATTATGAACTGCTTCCCAAACAGCTTTCATGACAGAGACTATGTCGGTTTTGGTCGTAAAATGGGTGATTCCTAAGAGTCCCTTTAACTGTTGAAGCCCAATCACAATGGCTGCTCCTGCTACAAATCCTACTATTGCAGCATGGGATAGGAAATCCACAAGGAACCCAAGCCTGCAGTTAAATGGTAATTAATTGATGCCAAAGTAAAAAAAAAAAAAAAAAAAACATCACTCTCAACCTTATGGGAAAATTATAAAAATATAGTTTATAATGAAAGGAACACGAGCATAGTATATTAATTAATTGTTCACCTGAAGAGTCCAAAGGAAGTCTGAAAGATACCAGCAAAGAGAGTAGCAAGCAAAATCAGCTTTGTATAACCCACTGGATCAGTAGCAGGGTCTACTAATTTCACCATCATTGATGATAACAGCAGAGAAACCACTGCCACAGGACCAATTGCTATCTCTCTAGAAGTTCCCATTACAGCATAGATAAGTGGTGGTACCACACTTGTATCTAAATCATTTCATTATACATATTAGTAAATTAACCAATATCAATTCCTAAACTTGTTAAAAAAAAAGCCTCAAAAGGAATGAAAAAAAAAAAGTGGCTTACAAAGGCCATATTGAGGATCAAGATGTGCTAAGGTGGCATATCCGATGCTCTGCGTTGAAAATTGAAAACATCACACAACATGCAGAAGTAGTGTTATATCAATTGCAAGTGTTGCCTATAGCTAGCTTAATTATGAATGAATTAGAATAACATATGTAATATGTATACCTGGGGAATACAAAGACTAGCAATAGTGAGGCCTGCAAGAAGATCTTTCCTGAACTTAGTAGCAGTGTAGTTTCTGCCCCAAGCAAGAATAGGAAAAATGACCCGCAGAACTGAAAGGAGGAGTGTGGTGCAAGGTTGATCTGTGAGAGAGGAAAGCTTATGTTTATAGTGGGAGATGGTTTTGCTCACAGAATCTGCAACCACACGCCATGGACTCGGGGGCTCAGGAGCGTTAAGCACCCACTGAGACCTTATGTCCTGCGCCTTCTTCTCAATGTCAACCTGCATGTGCAAATCCTCGGATATGCAGGTTTCCATAGCTGAAGAAGCCATGTTGAAGTGTTTGGGAGAACTTTGTCTCGTGAAAAAACTGGTCGACTACACTCTCATGTGATGTGACTTACCTGTGAATTGCAGAGCTATGAAGTTGAAGGACTTCGGGGTTAGAAAGCACCTTATATAGAGCAACAAAAGGCCTTGCTTCAGTTTCACACCAAATTAAATATATAATATATAAGAGATGAACTAAATATATAATATATAAGAGATGAACTAAGGGATTCCTCGAATAAAGTTGGATAAATTTCACATTTTACTGGGTGACAATAATTGAACACTCTTAATATGAGAATAAGAGTTTCTCACTTCCATAGGTGAAAGTAAGATTTCCACCATGGAAGGCCCAGATGTATTCATATGTAATTAGTCTAACTTAAGCGGTGATCATGAGTTTGAGTTATGCAGTTGAATTAAATATTCATAAAAAAAATTCGTTTAAAATGATTTTATTTGTGCTTGAATAATAGTCTCTTTTAAAAGATACTTGTACTTTAACTATAAACTTTTTTTTCACAAAGTTTAAGTAAATGTAAAATTACTAATTTTTTTAATAGAAATGATAGTAAATATATGATTTTTAGGATAAAATACAATTTTGATCTTATTTTTTTACTTAATCTACAGTTTTGGTTTCCCTAAAATATGCAGATCTTTGATTTTATTTTTTTCAAAATCAAGAGTTTTGGTTCAACGGACATTCTTGGGGCATTAACTGTTAATAAAAATATATTGACTGCTAAATCATTGATGTGACTCTGTAATATTAGATTTTTTAATTAAATTCTTATGTGTTTTAAAGAGATTTTTTAATCAAATTCTTATTAAATTAATGTTTACTAATTCGACTCTAGAAAAAGTTAGACTCAGTACATTTTGAGATCGGGTCCATATTATGTTCTTGGTCGTCCCAATCCAACCTAATGTCATTCTTTTAAAAAGTGTAATTTTTACAATAATTATATATTAATTATATATATAATAAAACTTCTTGAATTAATAAACAATGTTTTGTCATGCATCATATTAAATTTATGTTAATATTATTTATCTATCTATCTATATATATATATATATATTAATTGTAGATGTATATTTCTTTAATTTTATGATTTAACTATATATGATATTAAAATTAATATATTATGTCAATAACTCGGATTAATTCAATTTTGTCCCTTAGGTTGTTGGATTTTAATCAGTTTGCGTTCACATAATAAACCTATCAAAATATCGGGTCGAGTAGGAACACAGGTAAATCTGTCCTAACCCATCCCACAAACAACCATTCCAGATAACCAAGATTTAATTGAAAATTAGAGTAATAATAAAATGCGACCGCGCTACTGAAATAAGAAAACTTTAATGAATTCTTGATCGACGGTAAAAAAATTAATATACAAAGTGATTTTTTAAATCATTAATTAGCCGTACAACTGATTTGAGAGTTGATAATTGTTATGTTTAAGTAATTTGAATATTTAAATTATATAGTAATTATTTAATATTTTTTTATTGTTTTTTTTGTGTTAAAATATTAGGAATTTAGTTTCTTTTAAATTTTTGTTTAGTTAAAGTTACTTAATTTATAGTGTTTTGGGTGTATTTTTTGTAGAATTATACTGTAAGAGACTTGGAAAAGGGTTGAAAAATTAGAGCAGCCCACTCATGCGTCAACATTCACTTAATATGAGAAGCCAACTTGAAGGCCAAGCTTAGCCCGCATCTGGCGGCTCAACGTGCATTGACGGCTTAACGCGCATCTGACAACTTAGCACAAAGTCACTTATACCAATTGGACTTTGCATATGTGTTTAGCGAACACATGTAGGCTTAGCGCATAGTTAATGTCAAAAAACATAATTGTGTTGCATTTTAAAAAGAAAAGAAGGGAGAAATCATGGAGTTCTTTTGGGGGATCAAAATAAGAGGCTAGGGCACGAGAGGAGAGAGAGAATTCACTCACTTGGGGATCTTTTCCTTCATCTTCTTTCACATCTCTTGTTTTCTTTTTGTATTGGTAAACCTCTCATGACAATGAGAGGCAAAATCATCCATTGTTAGGAGCTCAACAACCAAACACTCTTGATGTAATGATTCTAACTATCAATTCAATGTTATTTTGATATTATTGTCTCTTTTTTGTGCTTAATATCATGTTTATGGCTTGATCACCCATGCTTATGTAGTGTTATAAGGTTTATGCATTGTAAAATATTTATCTTCTAAGAACTTGAAAAGAGCATCAAGGTAATCCATGTCTAGGGATAAAATGATATTATTTAGTCTTATTTATTCATCTTTATTCTTAAAGCAAATTATTTGATGTAGCTCTTAAGGGATTAGGAGTGAAATTAGATAATTTGGACTCTTTCACATGAGGGATCATGGTTAGGGTATGTTAGTGGATGAAGGTAATAATCGAAATAACATTAAATAGTAAAAAATCCTTAATGTTGCATCAAGAGTAATTTTGGTAGGCTGAGTTTTAACACGCTCTGTAATTCTACTTCAACCGGAAACTCACCCGCTGAGTGTTTGTATTCTATCTCTTTAACGTGATTTGGTTAATTATCTTCATTTATGTCAAATTTTATATTCAAATCATTATTTGACCAATATCAAATTTAGTTCACTGATTGCTTAAAATTAAACATATACAACCTCTAGATAGTACATTCAAAATCTATATGAATTCGACACTTGATTTTACCATTTTAAAATACTATTTGGATGAATTGATACATTTGTCAATAAGTTAACAAGAGTCTTATCAATAATTTCGAAAGTTAAAGAAGGCATCAACATTCTATATCGATTGTACCAAAAACTTTCTAGATAAGTTGTATAATTGATAAACAAAGTATGTCTTGTAAACAAAATCAAAAGTGGTAGGGAGACATTTATATTCTAGATTGACAAATAGAAAATTGTTCTAAAATGTATTTTCTACATCAATACTTAGTTCAATGGTATAAAAAGTAATGTTAATTTTCTAGATCGATTTTAAATAAATCGATGAAGAACATTCATTCTAATTCTACAAAAATATCAGTATCTTATATATTGCCCAATTCTCTAAAAGCTGTTATAATTTTTTATATTAAAAACTTTTTTTTACTAGTACCTTAATAAATGGGATTAAAAATATAGGAAGGCCAAAAAAGGCAAATAAAAATATTTTGTTGCTTCTAAACTAAGAAGAAAAAAAAAACATAAAGTCAAAACAAGTCACAATTGAGTTAAGCCGGCCAATTAAACACGAGGAAAAGAGTTGGGAATAAATCCTACATTAGCATAATTAGAAACAAATAAAAGAGTGTACAAACAAGATTATTACAAGTATAAATTAAAGTAGATAGTATTTTCAAATAAACAGTTCACTGCAAACTACAAGTCCATCCACCACAACTCACCATCTCACGATCGTATATGCCCCCCACAAATTTTAATACGCTGAAAATGCTGTTACAGAACATATAACAGTAGTAGTACAGATAGATATAGTTTCAGCTTTCAGTGTATGTGTCTGACGGACATCAGAAAATCGATGTCATTAATTTTTAGCATATGCTAATATTGTGAAATATTGTATCTCTTGTGAGCTAAAAAAAATATCATTAATTTCATTTTGTTTATAAGAAAAAAAATGATGAGTTAACAATTTTATATTAAATTCGGTTATTAATATAAAAATTATAAATTAAAATCACTTTATTTTAAATTTGTTATTAATTTTATATTTATAATCATTGAAAATTGAATTTGTAATGGTTGACTCAAATACAGTTTTCTCTCCCTCTCTCTCATGTCACTATGGCCTCAGTCTCACCTTTGTCATCAGTCATCACTTTTTTCTTAGGACATTGATAAGGATATACACATCAGACATGATGGATAATTGAAATATCCAGAAAGGAACAACAACTTATACATCAACCACATAAAAGAAACTAGTTTATTTTTATACGTTTGTTACTGAAAATAAAATGTTTTAAAAAACTAATTTGTGTTTATAATGAGTAATATTTTATTATTTTAAAACCAAATTTAAAAAATAATTTTATTTCAATGATAAAGCAATTAAAAGAAATTAAAGTGGAAATATAAATGTATTTTAAAAATTTTGTGAATTTTATTCCCCCGTAAATTAATATATAGAAAAATTGCAAAATGTAACCAAACGACCGAATTAAACATGAATATGAGTGCTAATCCAAACAAGCACAAAAGTTTGTGAAAATTGATACTATACTGTCCAATTATATGATATCAGATGTAGTACTTAGAATTAACAAAACAAACCATGATGAAAAGGCAATCCTTGAACGA
Organism: Glycine max; assembly: GCF_000004515.6. Classification (NCBI taxonomy): domain Eukaryota; kingdom Viridiplantae; phylum Streptophyta; class Magnoliopsida; order Fabales; family Fabaceae; genus Glycine; species Glycine max. The sequence goes on from NC_038247.2 coordinate 38,167,836, forward strand.
CCACAAAAGGGTAAAATCAATAAAAACATTCTCCATAGGCATAACTCATTTGAATATTAATATATATAAACCAAGTAGAAGTGGTTAATAATAAATGTGAGCTAAAGCACCTTGTCTTTGGTCCACTATAATAGGCGCCAACACCTGATCATTCCGATACATTGAATGCAGACATGTTTTTCATGAGAACTACTCTAAATAACAATTGAATATGAGAGAAGGAGAAAGTGAATGACATGGAAGCCATATATAGTAATCTTGCTTAAGGATTAGTACACATTTTAATTTGAATACCGTGTCCATAAGCAAGTAAGTTAATTAATGAGTTTTTTTAAAAACAAAATTAGGTCAGATGAAACTCGTTGATCAGTTCCAAAGCTTAAAAAAAGAAAGACCTTAGCGAATATTCCTGGAATTTGAATCAATTAAAGTTACGCAATTATTATAAGTGAGTGTTTAAGTTAGTTCATTTTAAATAAATAAACACTTTCATTTTGTTAGTTTTTTAGAAAACATTAAAAAATATATTACTACTTTATTTCTTTATATATAACTTCACACAATTTAAAATCATATTAATAAGGGCATATTTTGATTTAAAAAAATCTTTGTAAAATTAAAAAATAAGAAGATAAAATGACTTAAACTCCTCTCATATAAGTAAAAATTTGTTGATACGTACAGAAGTTAAAAACATTTTTTGAATAAGTTAAATAATTCTTTTTCATAAATTAACTTATGTATAAATTAATTTTAACTTATATATAAGATAAATTTAATTCACGTTATCTTTTTATTTTTTTCCTATAAATTTTTATAAAGAAGTTTATCTACCATGAACCCAATTATGAACTTTATTTAACGGTTTTGTTAATGTTAATATTCTTTTTGTGGTAGATTATTTGATTTTTTTGGGTACATATTAATATTAATCTTTATGGTTGAGATTATAAAATAAAAATATTTAAGGTTGAGTTTAAGTAAATTATTTTTTCTAATAAAACTTATAAATTTTAGATGTTTAATCAAATCATCTTTAAGGATTGATACTAATATTTTCCGTTTAAGCCACCTAGTAAATATCAAAGAATTATTACTCTATTATTTACGAGCTAGAGGAATAGTTTTAAATTTTTGGGCAACATATTTTTTCGAATTCTCTTATTTAATAAATTAAAAAAGTATTATATAATAATTTTTATGTGTCAAAGATAATAACTTATTTATGTTTAATTTCCTTTTTTTAAATGTATCAGAAAAATATTATTAACACGTATAACATTACTTTAAGAATAAATAAGAGTAAAATAAATAAAGTTAATTATAACATAATGTTAAAATGTAATTTTTAAGAAAATGTTTTTTTAATTCGTATGAAAAGGATAATATATTTTTAGTCCTTATAAATTGGTAATACTTACTTTTAATTCACGAACAATTATCTCCTTTTAATCATGATCATATGTAAAATTTGTCATTATTGATCTCTAATTTTGTAAACGAGTAAAAGGAGACAATATTTTTTATAAATTGCAATTTCAAAAATGGGGAACCAAAATAAAGGAAAATTTATTTGAAGAACTGAAAGCAAATATTTTTATATTTATAGGAATTATATATATATATATATATATATTAAATAAAGTTAAAACTAAACTTGAAGTTTAAAAATAATTTTAAATAAACCAAAGACATTAGTTGCATGTATTTATCTATGTACCACTAACTTAAGTGGATAAATAAATAAAAAAATCGAAGGTAGTATTCCCTAAAAAATGACTCCTAAACATGTAGCAATAATGTTTCTTTTTCAACCCATAATTTTTTGGTCTAGAAAACCTCATATCTAGACGCGATTAAATAATAAAAAAATATTCTATAAATATTTAACATATTAAGATCAAATTTTTATTAAAGGAATTAATTATATTATATTTCTTATTTTAGCCATTTAAAGGAATTAGATTAAATCTATAAATATGAATATTTTTCTTTTTATTTTACCAATTATAAATTTTCTGTTGATTGTGTAAAAATGGAAGTTCTGACTTTAAAAAAAAGTGTTGGATTTGTATCCACCCAAAATTTTCTCGTAAACCTTATGTACGCTTAGCGAAATTCCAGAGTAAACACATTCAATAAAACTTCATTTTTAAATGAAATTAATTTATATTATTTATTGAAGTCTTGCAGCAACAATAAAACGATTTTCAAGTTTCAAGTTAGATTTTAGTTCTTTTAAGGAAAAAAGTTGCATTACTCTCAATGTTTGGGTTAGACGCAAACTTGTCTTTAGTGTTTAATAGTGTATAAATTAATTTCCTAGTACTTGTAAACGGTGTACAATGCACATTTTGAAATATTTGTGATAAAATTAATAACTAACAAATGTTTGACAGTTTGCTCCAGATACAAAAAACAATTTAATCCATAGAAAGCCAAATTGTTGTTGGTTATACAACAACCATTATTTTAGTGCCAACACATGCATCTACTGCTTCTCCCACAGAAAGGAAAATCCTTCCTCCAATTTTGCTCACGAAGTTAGCTAATCTTAGCTTGTGAATTACATGCCACCTAGGGTTAGCGATAGCTAACTGAAAGAAAGGGAGAGGAGGAATTAATATCAATCTTCAGGGTAAAAATAAAAGGTGTAAAATTGATTTATCAATTGCAAGCTAAGCTAGATTAAAAGAAAGTAATACGAAATTAAGAAAAACGATCACCTTTACTCCCCGTGAAATCAGATTTTTGTTGAGCTCCACCAGAGAAGCTATTCCCGCGGTGTCAATATTCGTAAGACCTATCATGTTATTAAGGCACAATTATTTTTTATCAGCGTTATCAGGGCAATGTTTAATTTCATGCAAGATCATATGCTTATATAAGTTAGGTTAATGCATGCTTTAATACGATACTCACTTGAGGCATCAATAATGACGTATGTGAAGGTGCTTTCTCTTCCTTCCTTAGCTTTTGCATTGTTCACCCATCTCTCAATCCTTTTCAATATAATTAATGTGTACTCAAATTTTCATCAAAATTTTCAGGACCCATAAACACAGGCAAATAGTAAATTAAGGGTAGTGGAGATAACAAATACCTTTCCTCCACAAGATTTGCATTTGCAAAACAAAGCCAAGAAGATTTTAAAGAGACTATCAAAACCCCAGGAATGTTAACCGCCATTGGATATTGTTCAACATCGCCGAATGCATCCGTTCCTGGAAGCCTTCCAATAACCGCTGTAGCAGGTTGAATTGAGGTTATAATTATCTTCGCAAATGATATCGTGATCTGCACTAGAAGAATCAAATATACTATAATTAATCTATTTTAACACAAACAAACACCTTAAAGATGAAATGCATGTTATGATTAGGCCTATTAGAGAATATACTACCAATGACGGCAAAAAATCATAGAGAAAAATTTGTCACTAGAGAATAATATTCCCATTGAAATAACTTAAAGTTTACTATATTATAGTTTTAAGAGAAGGATAATACATTTTTAAAAATTAATATTTATAAGTGTTTATTTTTAGATAATTAAAACTCACAATAATTAAATATTTTTTTAGTATATAAATTATATTAAAATTAAAATTCATAATAAATAAACATCTTTGAATATACAATTTTTATTTTTATTTATAATAAATAATTTAAATTGTGATATAAAATTATTCTATCTATTACAATAATTTTTAAAATAATTATTGAAATCCAATTTTCAAGTCGGGATAATTAAAAACATGTGGTAGATTATAAAAATTGACAAATAAGAAGATCGAGTATTCAAATAAAGAAAACATATACTTAAGACAGGACTATTTGAGTCATGAGCTAGCCCTCCAATATATTTTCTTTTATATAAAACAAATGGGGCAAGAAAGCCCAAGGAAAATTAATTGAACGACAACTACTCTAGACATAGAATCATTAATCTCATCTTGTCTAATTAAGCATATAGGCAAGAAATTAAAATTGTTTAGATTCTTGTTAGGAGTAGTGCTCCAAATTCAATTTGAAAAGTAATCTTAGTTTGTTGGGATATTTGATTGGTCTCAACAGCATATTCGCCCAATTATATTTTGTCTTAAATCAAGTTTTGATAAAAGCAAAATCAAGGTTCTTATAGCAAATTCAATTTGCAAAATGAAAATTACTCCAAATGTTTGTCAGCTTTAACCCAAACATGTACTGAAGATAAATATGAATTTCTTTCTGGGCTCAAATTTCTTTTTGGTCAAAAGTGTTTTTAAAATTTAAGATAATATCTTTCAAAATAAATAAGTATTTGTTAGGTAATGTTTACTTTTTTAGTTTAAAAAATAGGAGAGTAAGGAAAGAAAGAGAACAAAGGTTTTTTTTTTCTTTCTAAAAAGCTACTTCATTAAACTTTATGCTAATTTTTTTTATAGAAGTTAAATTACTTAATTTTTGAAGGACTTTTTAAAAAATATCTTTAGTCTGACTTTTCATTTTAAGGGGGAAAAAACTTAAAACAGTTCAGTTAAACATTAGTTAATTAGGAAAAAGTAATCCACTATATATAACCTAAGTTAGCCAAATACTGCATACTGCAATTGGTACATCTATTAGTTTCTTTAAAAGCGTGTGCATGGCTAAGGACATTATCCATTCATGTCAATTATTATTATTATTATTATTATTATATGGGTATCCACATGGGCTGCAAATTTATCTTTCAACATTTAATTGAAGTTAACCATGTCACAAAAAAATTTAAAGAAAAAAAAAACAAAAATATACCCCAATTGCAAGGCCTATTTCTGCAGATGCAAACAAGACTCCCAAAAAGGCTCCAGTGCAAGCAAGGAAATCCATTTTATCAACATTCCAAATTTCACGTGCTTTGTTAAGGTCAATCAGTCCCGGTACGGCCGAGAGAATTATTGCTGCAAGGATTGCTTTCGGAGTGAAATACAAAAGCCCCGTCAAAAATTTAAGTGACATGAGAACCGTCAGTGCCATCACTATGTTCGACACCATTGTTTCAGAGCCAGCATTGTAGTTTACAGCAGTACGTGACAAAGATCCTGAATGGTTAATTAGCCATAGTCATCAGCAAACACTGTTGTAAATTTGTTACTGTCGATACCAAATTAGAGTGTTCTCTTGTTGCTTACTTATATTCTTCTATTTAGATATTATAAATATCAAAATAGAGTTTTTCACTATTAATATTATGTGATATAATTAATACATAATTTTATTGTTTTTAAATATGTGGTTAAGATTTGATTTCTGATTTATGTGTATGAAAAAATATTTATCTTTTAAATGAATTTTAATACTTTGAGGAATTAGTACTTGATTTTTAACTAAAAAATATCCAAATTCACCAATAAATTTGTTTACTTTTACGAATTGTTCTGAAGTAATGTTAAAGAGACATGAAGAGGAATTTACCTGATGCAATATAGCAAGAAGTTAAGGATCCAACAATGTTCATTATGCCCAAGGACACCACTTCTCTGTTGGGATCAATACTGTGTCCTTTTAGAGATGCAAATGATCGGCCAACAGCAATAGATCCCTATGGTTGTACAACAAAATTAAAATGTATATATATAATTAGAAAGATTAATTCCCGTCATCACTACAGATTGACAATTAATTAATAGAAATAGTTTGAATATGGGGGTACCCCACCGTGAGTGAAATAATAGCAATGGTGAGCCCTATTCTGATCAAATGACCCACAACTTGGCTATCAAATGTTAACTGATGGAGTGAGCTTGGATTCGAGCTGCCCCCTTTAATTGGTCCCAAGACTTCAACTTTGTAGTCCTTCACTTGAAGCTCGTTAAAGTTTATTTTGTATGCAACAACAGAGGATACAATAACAGAAAGGAGAGGAGCAACGTGTGACAACCACATCAGTTTCTTGTTCCTTTTGCCCTAATTAATTGGATATCAATAATATAGTTTAACTTTATAAGTACAACAAATTCAGATATATAGAAAATGAACCGCAAGTGTAAGAATTAGTTAGTTTCCACTTTCTAGTAAAACTATTACAAGAAGAAAAAAATAATACTAATAGTACATTACTAACCAGGAATCTGGTAAATAGGATGAAACAGAGAAATGAGAATCCAATAATTAAATTGTAGGGATGCCAGGCTGACTGCAAAAATGCAAGTGAAAGAAAAATTAATATTTAAGCAATTAACTAGCAAAAAGTAATAATGAACTTTGAGTTTTAATCTATCAAATTTAATTTCCATCGGAACTGTACTTTTCTTACTTGGTTTTTGAACGATGTCCAAAGAGATTTGACCACGGAAAATAAACCAGTTTTGTTGGTAAAGTTAACGATCCCAAATAATCCTTTCAATTGTTGTAGCCCAATGCTCACGGCAGCTGCTGCCAAGAACCCCACGATCGTGGGATCTGAAAGATATTCCACCAGAAAACCAAACCTGTAAAATGTGACAATTAACAGGCTTAGCCATGCCATAATAATTAGTGTGTTTGGTTTGACACCCTCAAACATGATTTTTCAGGTTTATGAAAGATTAATAGTTATAGTTTCTATATTTCAAGTGTACGTAATTCCTTCTCATCGGATCTTCAAACTCGCGTTTTAGCAAAAACTATACATGGCATTGACAAGATGAAAATGTGGCCGGGATAAACCATATTTACAATTGTTTATTTCTTAATTATCTAGTTAAATATCTTTCACTATAGTATACATGTGGAATATTCACTTTGTTAGACAATTATTTTTTATTGAAAAATTTGACTGATTATTTTAAAGATTACCAAAATATCTTTTAACACTTTTAAAATTTTAAGTTAATTAATTATTATCAAAATTATAAATTACCTTGCTTTAATTATATTTTTATTTTTTATTTACTTTTATATCTAAAAATTTTAAATAATGTTATGAAAATTGGTTCGATCATTGATTTGATTGACATAGTGGATCAATGATCCACCAGTGGACTAATAATTAATTCAATTTAATCCGATATATGTTAAAAATTTAAAATTATATATATCATGTAAGTATATAATTAAAATGAATCAAAACACATTAAGACATCATGATAAATGTAGCTCCTTCCCTTGATGCCAAAGAGGTGTCTATCCCAAAAATTGATCAACACCAAGTTTGTGATCCCCAAACTAGTCATGTCTTCAAATCAAAATCACAAATATACCAATCTCCAACCACCTCCTTCTCCACGCCTACTACTTCGAGAACCTCTTCGAATTCGTCGATCGCCCATGCCTCATCGTCGGACCCACTACCAAAACCTTCACCTACGTCAAGACGCACCTCGTTTCATGCAAGATCGTCGCAGGATTGTCCAACCCCGGAATCTGTAAGGGCGACGTTGTCATGACCCTCCTCCAAAACTCTGTCGAGTTCTTCTTCTCCTTCCTCGCAGCCTTCATGATCGGCGACGTCACCACCATCACAGAGATCGAGGAGGTGAGCACCACGCGCTTAACGCCCATGTGCCTTGCGGCGATTAGGACGTTCAAGGTGTCCTGAACCGTGGGTTTGAGAAGGTCTCTTTGAGGGTCTGTGGGGTCCTCAAGGGTGTAGAGGAAGGCCCCGTGGAAGACGCCGGAGCAGGCGAAGAGGACGACAGAGTCAAGGAGGTTGGCAGGGAAAAGGTTGAGGCGAGTGGCAGCGAAGGGATGGAGGTTGAAGAGGTGGGAGGTGTTGGAGTCGGGGAAGATGGTGGTGTGGATGATGGTCCATTTTTTTTGGTGTGTGCATAGCACAATTCGGGTTTGTAAATCCGGTGGGGTCGCCAAATTTTCTCAAAATCAATATGGTTTGGTTGAGTCATTTCACGCCAGATGTATGAACGATCCAATATAGATAAGTCATCAGATCCCTGACTCGACTAGCTGAGCCGAACCGATTTTTATAGCACGACTTCTAAATAACTATGTCCTAAATAAGTAAAATTTTTCATTGTATGATAAAATAAGGTCTTATTTTATATAAAAATAATATATATATATATATATATATATATATATATATATATATATTGTAATTTTCTTATAAATGTGACTTTATTTTTATTTAACACTTTTTTTTATAATTTTTAAATTAATTTCTTTATATTGAAATTTATTTCTTTAAGTTCAGTTTTCTCAAAAAAGTATTTTTAATACTTAAATCTTTTTCTTAGATCTGAAAATATCATTAAATTATTTTCTTTAAATTTGTAGAAGATGATGATATTTTTTCTAAAATTAATTTACATATACTTTTTTATTAATTAATTGTACATTTTTTTATTATACATTAAAATTTGTAAAAAAAAAATACTAATTTAATTTATATTTTAAATTTTATTCAAGTAAAAAATATTTGAATAATACGCAAAATACTTGCTAATTATGTATTAACATACGGTTAGTTCTAATGAAATTAAGTTTAAATCTCTTAAGAAATAAAAAAAAATATAATTAAAATTAGACAAGATTTTACTATAGATTGAATTTTTAATAAATATTAATTATTTATAAAATTAATAAATATTTTATATCAATAAGATGTTGACCTAAATATATTATTTAGGTTCTCATACGATTTTCATGAAAATTGATGCTCCACTTATCATTATATGAGTCGTTGGCAATGGAGCACTAGCTATATATAGCGGTTGTCACAAGTCACAACACATTCCAATATTCCATACATAAACCATATGTCCATATCAAACCCTTTTGATTTAATTAATTAACTTGGTGTAAACAACACTTACCTAAAGAGCCCGAAAGCAACTTGAAAGATGCCCGCAAAAAAAGTCACAGTGAAAACAAGTTGGTTGTAAGTAATAGAATCATGAATAGGAACTTTCAATGTCTGGATCATTGAGGAAAGTAGCAGTGAATCCACAGATCCAGGTCCGATCACTATCTCCCTTGAACTCGCCAGCATGGCATAAATAAGAGGTGGGACAATTCCTGTATCTGACCAAATCATCATCATCCATAATTTAGATATATATATATATATATATATATATATATATATATATATATATATATATATATATATATATATATATATAATATTCCTAATTAACCTTAAGGGCATTAATGTTAGAACCAATGTGCCTAACTTTTTAGAAAAATAAGTCACACTGTTTATGCAACTTACAGAGGCCATATTCAGGACTTAGCCGCGCCAATGTCGCATTTCCCATACACTGCAACACCAATTAAAGGCATCAACTTTGATTGATTCATTAATTATATCATCATGTGTATTCGTAATTACAAATTTTAAGTGCTAATATCATCCTCTATCTGCTACCGTGATTTTAAATTGACGACGCATGTTATATGTACTAACTATAATTTACCGTAATGCCAATAAATGTGAATTAGAAACTGTTACTGCAACCATTTTCAAAAACCTTGGTCAAAATCATTACAGACTTTTTTTTAAAAACCTTGGTACTAATGATGCATGAGAAGAAAAATAAAATAGGTGAACCTGAGGAATAGCGAAGATTGCAAGGGTTAGACCGGCCATGAAATCGCACTTGAACTTTTGGGCATTGTAGTTATGGAGTGAAGGAAGAATGGGAAACAAGTCTTGCAACAAGGCAAAGGCACGTTTGGAAAAGGGTTGGTTCCTGAGATAAGAGAATGTCTTTGGATTTGGATGTGGCAAGAGGGTGTCCTTGACGTTGTCCACGACCTGACGCAGCATGGAAGGTGGCTCTGGAGCATTGAGCACCCACTTAGCCATGTTTTTCTCAATGTCCAAAATCTCTCCTAACGTGGTTTTGTTTGAAGCAACCACCTCTGAGTTAGTAGAGCTCCAACGCATTTCAAGAACCTAGTGCTGTCAGAGAAGGTGCTTCAATTCTTCACTCCTTCTAGCTAGCTAGCTAGCTTCTTTATTTGGACATGCATGCCAGTTATTATACACGCAAGGACCAGGGAACTTCAATTGTTTTCCTATTGTTTAATCAACAAATTGGAGCAACTCTTAATCTTTTGTTGAGTCGTATTCGCATCTGAATCTTGTTTTATTTAGAGTATGTTTGCCACATTTCTATATAAAAATAGTTTAATTCTCATGTTAATATAAAAGTTTTTTATATTCTTAACTAATTACAAAAATATAACCTTTTATTTATTTTATTAATCATATTATCAATACGGAGTATCTTTGATTTTATCGATGATTAACACCTTATTTAAAGAGATCGAGTTGAATATTATTTGAACAAATAAATTATTGATATTTTTAAAATAATTATTATAAAAGTAATAATCTGATTATATATGATAGTTTATGATTAAGTGTTAGTATATATAAAATATATTCACACCATAAGGAATGCTAGCAATATTTTCTATGATATTTTCCTTCGAGTATTTTTTTGTGATAGGTGAAATTTGAAAACTTAATTTGAATTCCTCTTTGCACCATTAGTACATTCCAATTAATTGTTTTGAAAAAAAAAATCACTTCTAACAATTTTTAATGTGTTTATTTAATTTAAAAAAAACATGAGTTTCTTTTATTTTGAGAACCTAGTTTGAAAAAAAATGAAATTATAAATAATTCTTAAAATAAATAAGAGTTTTTTATGATTACAAATAAATGGAAAATATTTTCTTTTAAAGAAACAAACAAATAGATCTTTAATAAATTAATTTATTATTCAATAAAAATTTAAATTATATAAATTTAAAAAAGAGGGTGTTATATTTTTTGTATATAAACTATAACATTAATAAAAAGTGAATGAAAGAAGAGGTAAGTGGTGGATAAAAGTTAACAAATTAATTATTAATATTTATCAATAAAAAATTAAAAAGAATATAAATAGGAATCGCCGTAAAAGAATCTAATTAATTAGTTAACGGATGCAGTGGAGCGATTATTTTAAAAGTTGAATTGATATATGTGTCTCTCAATAGAATGCTGAGGGCGATTACAGAATAAATTCATTTGTTTACGTGCAGGTGTTTACCTCTTCCTAATTAGAATATAATATATAGCTATCAGAAGTAAACAAAAAAGAAAAGCCTTGTCTGTTCTTGATGCTGAAAGAAAAAAGGTCCATAAAAAATATTAAACTATATTACAATTTGTCTGGCATGAATCTGCCTGCTAAAGCAATTAAGGAGACAAGGCTATAAAATTATACATTTTTATGCATTAGTGTTTTTTTATAAAAATAATTTATAAATTAATTAAAAGTTAATAAATTAATTTGAACTTTTTTTAACTGAAAATTAATTTGAACTTCACCAAGTTAACTTGAGAAAATAAATATATTTATAAGTAATTATTAGTTTAGTTTAATTTTGATAAAATCTGAGAATAGAGATTTACGATTTAATTGTATTTTTGTTCTTGTAATTAATCAAATGAGTTATTTTAACTGATTAAATCAAATTTTTATGCTTTTAAAATTAATAAAATTCTAATCTAACACTTAATTTGACAGATTTAAACCCACTGTTCTTTTTTTGTGAATTTAAATTCACAATTCTATACTTTAATACTATATATAAGAATCGCTATGACTCTTAACTTATTTAAAATATATATTATATATAACTTAATAGTGTTTGGTAAGTCATTCTAATATCTTATAAGCTACTTTAACTTATATTTTTTAATATTATATATCTTAATTATGGCTTCATCATTCTACATTAAATACTTTTTTATATAGAATTGTATTTTTTATATTTTAGTTACTAAAATAAGATCATATTATTTATGTAATATTTTTTTGTTTGTATTTTATTAAAAAATTAAAAATTAAAATATAATTTTTAATAATATCTTGAAAATTTATTGTATTTAAATATTGTAATTAAAATTGAAATAAAATTTTAATAATATCTTCAAAATTACTATTATTGTTTAGTTTATACATTTTACTAAAAATATTATATTAATAATAATATCTTATTTCAGTCACTAAATTAACTGCTTAAAATAATAGCATACTCAATTTATTAATCATTAATTATTTCTTCTTGTATGTGATTAATTTGTTTTGCGTTTTTTATTTAACGATCGGTAAAATGTTTCTTTCTCTTTTCTGTTTCTACTTTCCAGTCAATTTTTTCCTTGTGTTGAGTTGGACTAGTTGCCAAAGCCCAACTCCCCATGTATTCCCGTGCCAATTTTAGACGGGCTTACTAGATCAATCCATGAGCTCCAACTCCAATATGACCATTTTAGTCTTTTGGTCTTTATTGGGGATATTCTAGAAGATTATATTAAAAATTTGAAATAAAATTTAATAAAAATAAATTAAATACAAAAGAAAAAAGTAAGAAAAATTTCTAATTTTCACTGCACTGCTCATGTGATTTGCGTGGACATCATTTGTCTCGTGTGAAAATCTCAGCATTAAAGTTGGTATAGAAAACTTTAATTATGGGCTAAGGAACCACAATAATAAATGTTACTGTAGTACTCAAATACTTTTAATATATGTAGCTTGTTGAGTTTAAATGAAGCCTCACATGCATTGATGACGTACTGCAAGTTGTAATAGGCTAGGTGTGTGTTGTGTAATTGTGTTGTGCTGTTTGTCTTTGGCAAGCTCAATCTTGGTCTTGTTTTAGCTAAAAGAAAAGTAGTTCGTTGAAGTTAAGACTTAAAAGTTTAACAAGTAAAAGGAGTTTTTTTAGAAGACTGAAATATGTGAATCAGCTAATAAAATTGAATGTTATACATGTTTCATTAAGTCTAGTTATGAATAAAAATGTTAAAAATGTCTAATCCATTATTTTGGTATTGAAAATTGAGATTCTATGCAGGGTAATCAATTATAGTGCTTAGAAATTGTTTTATGAAATTTACTAGTTTCCTTTAATCAGATCATGAGACATACCTCCTTTGGGGTAAGATTGGATACAACAGGTAATTTACTTACGTAAATTGGTATTAGCTATATCTTCCAAAAAAAGAAAAATGAGGGGGTTTAGGAGTCAAAGATCTAGAATTATTCAACTTGGCTCTATTAGTGAAATGAAAATAGGAAGAAGCTTTATGGAATAGGGTAATAATTTCAAAAATATGGAAAATATGCGTATGAGAGAGTGGGGAACGCTAGAGTTTTTTTTTTTTTTTTTAAAAAAGGGTGAATATGGTGGAAGAAGTTAAGATTGATAGAAAAAATAGAACAATGAAAGAATACTAGTTTCAAAATGTAGTAAGCATAAAAATGGGCAATGGGGGTTATACACTATTCTAGTATGGTAGATAGGTGAGTGAAATTGAGTTGCAGGATGTTTAGTAGAGTGTTTTCGATATCAACGTGTAAAGAAATGATTGAAGTAAAATGGGTTCTTGGAAAAATGGAGATTGGAAATGGAGTTTTTTCTAGCATAAAGTATTAGAACGTGAGAAGGAATTACCGAATAATTTGACTAACCATATTAACATTGTAATTTTGTATCTTAGGACTGCTCATAATTGAGTTCTAGAAAGAAAATTGAACCAAACTCAACCAAATTTTAAAAAAAAATAGTTAAAACGAGAAATTAGGGCAAGTTGTGCATGATGCAGGTCGCTGGTCTTGGCAGGTATCCCAAATCACTAAACACTGATGCATGCACTTTAAATGACATTAAACAAAAGAGGGGGGCACATAAGAAATAAGAAAGAGGGGGGATCCTTGACAATTCGAAAAGAGGAACAAGTGCACTGAACCACTCTGAAGGAACATTTCATCTATAAACTGAACTTAATAAGAAGTTCGATTGATTTATTTTTTAAAAATAGTTCAGTTTTTATAGACTAACTCTTTTAATTTCTCCAATAATTCAGTTCAAATTAAACAACGCTTTTGAACATCCCTAGCTAGTTTTGCTTGTAAACAAACTAAACCATTAGATACGGATGAACAAGGCATTAGGAAGTTACTCAGTGAATCAACATATAATTAAGCATCTTCAGCATTAGAATTCCCATAAGGATAACAATCTTTCTAATTATCGTTGTAACTCTAAAGTCTAAAATGCATTGCTCTAGCTTGGTATGCCCTACAAGTTACAATAGAATCCCAACAAAAGACAAAATATTTAGGAGTGAGGTTTTGTTTTATCACAATCAATTGCTTTATGTTTTCTTCAAATTAATATGTCTTGGAATCAACAAAAATTTATTCTTTAAATGTCTAGTTTCATATCACATACTATAGCAGCAATGCTATGATTGATTGGGTAAGGGTACATACAAAACATTATTGTGTCGTGGAAAAATAAATTTTGGTTTGGGTCCTATCTATATCAATAGGAATTTTGAAAAAGAAAATAGAAACCAATTCAACTTTGTATCATATGAAAGGACAAGAAAAGCTAGATAAATCGCAGGTATGAATCTCTCTTCTAACAAAAATTAATAATTAATATTTACCAATAAAAAAATTATCAATATAGTTATGCATGAATCAAATTTCTTCCAATTCTTCTCAACCCTTTTTTCTCCAAAGTAAAATGATCAAGTTAGAAATTGATTATAGATTAAGGTTAGATTTAACAATGCATCTATGAAGTTTTATGAATTGTGACAGAATTCGATTCCTTGATCTTCTTTTGTTATATCTTAAAATCTCTAGAGGTAATTCCATTAAAAAATTATTGACGTGCTTAAGGAGATTATTCCTTGTATTCCAGTTTATAATATATTTTTTCTTTTTCCAAAAAAAGAAAAGTCTATCACAATTCAAAAGCTACCATGTATGGCTTCACATTTAGCTAGTATGGAAGCCTTTTGAAGTAAAGTTGATAAGAATTAAGATCTACTATTCCTTTTCTTGTAAGGAGCCACTTATGGTTTGTAGTTAATTAGTGTATTAATGTAGACATAATTGAGAACGACATTGAAGATGTCCATGTTAGGGAATTATATTGCCTTGTTGGTATCCTCATGAAAAAAATATAAAGTAATACATAGTTGAATAAATTGAGGCAACCATTCAAAAAATTAAGAATAAAAATTGTTAGACAAGAACCCATCACCTATTAGAAAAGAACACCTGTAAGTATAATTGACGGGAATGATGTTGATGGGTCCGTCTCATGACGACACCACATATCCTATATATCTTTGGTGCTAGGCTTGACAATAATTCAAATATTATACTTTTCGTCTTCTGTTCCATTTTTTATATTAGAATTAAGCAAATAAGCAAGGCACCCAATAATTGAGACTAATAGGCCAACAATTATTGCCGAATATGCAAACTATTTTTTAAATCCAAATTAAAAAAAATATAGTATTTTGAATTAGGGAGAAAGATCCTGAACAAATTACATAACATGATAGTTATATTGTTAATAATATACCATGCAAATTATTGTGATTGTATGTAATTTAACGTAATTCATTTTTTAAAGATGAAATGTCATTACATTACATGGATATAAAGATTAGTGATTATGGTGTCAGTAATATGCTAGCTAGAGTCTCAAAAGGCAGGTGAAATTATAAATATTTACTATGTACAGAAGTGTGGTTTTGGAAAGAAAAAGGAGGGTTAATATTTTAATTTTAAATTGATAGAATTATATATATTTATAAAACACAAATAAAATTCTAAGAAATCAAGTTTATGTTAATTTATTATTCAAAAAAAAAAGAAGCTACAAGAATATGACCATCATCCAGAAACAACTCGTTTTTTTATCAGCAACAATTATATATATATATATATATATATATATATATATATATATATATATGCACAAGAGGTGCTAAGATGATTACATGAACATCAACCAACCAAAACAATCTCACCAGAGATTCAAGAGAGCACTCGTTAAGGGAAATTCGATCTCATACTTTTAAAAAGGACATAATCTTGTTTAAAACTCTAAATAATTTGCTTTAACCTGCATTAGCTCCAATTTTATTTTCAATTGAAATAGAATGAATATTAAATTAAAGTACATTCAAACAATATTTTTTTTAAAAATATATCGATATATTTTTATTATTGTATATGATCGAACTATCCAGTAGGCACTCAAACAATTAGATCCGTTCATTATAATTCCTCTCAAGATCAGCATAAAAATACTGATAGAGAACATTCATAATTAACTTTTTAAAGTGGACTGAAATCAAACTAAGATAATAACTCTAGTATTTTTTTTTCATTAGTATTAGGATTGGTCAATTAATTTTTAGTTGGGTTTAATAAACTCTTAAACCCACAACTATACCAAAAAAAAGATAATGAAACAATAAATCATATTTAATTTGTTTATATATATATATATATATATATATATATATATATATATATATATATATATATATATATATATATATATATATATATATATATGACATTTTTTAATCTTACTATTTTTTTCATTTAAAACATCAAAGTTGTCTCTTCTCCAAATTATTTTATCGCCCCAATATTATGAAAATTTCTCAATTATCAAAGTTCAAAACTTACAAGTTTGTTAAATTAATTATTACTTAAGATAACTCAGATTTAAGTAGTTATCCTATCATATTCTAATATATTCTGGCCATCCAAAGGAGTAAATCGAGTTAAGTTTTTATTTCCTTAAAAAGTTTTAAATTTAAATTTTGTAGATAAAAAAATAGTTTCAATTATTTTACAGATACTTAAGTTTTTTTTTTATCAAAATTTTAACTAGATTCATGAATTTGTTTGGCTTCATTTAGGTGTTTCAACTTATTTTTTAATTAAGTTCATGTTGGATCTAATTAAAAAATAAATATAAATTTTGAAACCTAATTTAAAAAAAGTTCAAACACCAATTTAAAAATAATAAATAATTTAAAAACCTAATTAAAAAAAATGCAAATCTGTCTAGGTAAGGATTTTTAATTAGTCCTGCATAAGTAATACTTGAGTTTAGAACATGCAGAAGTACGAATATTGGCTTGTAGAGGTGAGATCAAATGATCGACATGCAGAGGATGGTAATTTTCAATTAAGTGTCTAAATTATTCTTACCTTTGAATTATTTTTTTTCAATTGAGTTCTTGAATTTATATTTATTTTAGTTAGATCTCCATTGAAAATTAATAAATTGAGAAAAAACGAAATATAATTTTTTTTAATCATATTATTAATATAGAATATTATCAGTTTTATTGATAATTGATTTTTATAAAAAAAAAAAATTATACCATTCAATAAGATTTGACTTTAATAATTTGTTTAAAGAAGGGAATAATGATTTATTAGTAAAACAAAAGAAGTTTGAAAAGAAAGAGGAGTGGTGGAGTTTGAAAACACTAGATGAGCAGGTACCAAGCATTGGGTAAACATAGTAATAGGTGTCAATTTCTGGTTTGGTTGTGTTGTGCTTATTACGTGATTGGTCAAGTCAAGTTGTGTTGTGTTCTTATGCGCCATTCACTCAATCATTGCCCTGTTGCTCTTCGCTGCTCACCACTCACCACCGCCAACCACGCTCGGACCCACTCTTTTTCCTTTTCCCTTGCCCTATGCCATACCAACACCATCATCCTTCTCTTTTAATTATATGATATTATAAATAATATTTGAAAAATGTTTAACATGATAAGAGTTTTAATGTGATAAAGAAGAAAAATAAGAAATTTTTGTTAGATATTTAATAAGAGTCTTGTTAATCACCAACCTTCTTTCATGCTTAACATAAAGGGCCTATCGTTTTTCATCGCATCACAGCGGTTTTGAAACACTAAACCAGAGAGATATTTACGCCTTCAATACCAGTCCAGTGATGCTTGAATATGGCGATTAATTTGAGGAAGGAAAACTAAAGAAAATGACTCCTACTGTAAAACTTCTTGCTTTTACGTGGTATGAAGATTGGAGAGTAACCGCATCTACTGTCAAAAGGTTAATTACAATATAATAATGTAGCCTTACCTTAACGGATCGTAATTATTTACAATTGGCTAATCCCTTGCCATGAAAATCCTTCTAAAAGTTAATCCTCTCTTTCGCCCTTGGATGTTAATTTCATCCTTTTTCCCCCGTTCTTTAAATGACTATGTCAGCAGTGTAACAGATAATTTGGGCATTTATTATCATGAAAGATCAATGTATTTTTACTTTACTATTAATTTTCTATTCAAAAAGAATCACACGTTAATTAATTTGTGAGTAGTTTATGCTTTAAAAACTTAATTATTTTTTAAATGCAAAGTATACATTGAAATATTCAGTAAAGATTATTTTAATTAATTTTTTTTACTAAGAATAAAACTTAATTCAAATTTAATAATGTAAAAATTTGAAAAATTTAATTTAAATAGTACATTAAGAAAGACTGAAAGAGTTTAATTAATACTGGTCATCTGCAGTATCTTATTCTGTTAATTTGAAAAATTAAGAAAAAATATTTTTGAATGAATAATTAATTAAAAATAATAGTTTTAAATCATTCCACTTTAAAAACTCAAATCTAATCCTTCCATTTGGCACACAAATAAAGCAGAGTGAAACAGTAATCTCATTCCATTTGTTTTATATTTTACAAGTTTATACTATTATTTGTATGATAGATTATACTAAAGGGTTTTAGCTTCATAAATTAAACTAATGGAATATTTTTAGAGAAAGATATATGCCAATGTATATATATAAACAAGTGAAGGTGGCGTGTTTGGTGTGGCCATGTATACTGTGGTAAGACATAAAATCCACAGGCTTAGGCAAGTGGCCTCAAGTTGAGGTGAAAGGCCGTAAATCGGCCGGGGCAATGGCATGCATGAATACGATTTGGGCATATAACCATAGCATAACTTTATCAAATATAAGATTAGTCGAATAATTAAGAAAAAAAATCAAAATTTGATTTCTTTAACTAACAAAATAATAATAATAATAATTTGATATTAACATTTATCAATAAAAAATTTATTATTATCAAGATATGTAGTCCCATAGTAGTTAATTGTAGTGTTGGGACTTGAATCATGCATGTCTAGAAAAAAAAAAGTAAAAAAAAAAAAGAATTAATTCAAGTATTCAAATATATTTCTCTCAACTGGGTAAGACCTAAACTTCATCAAACATTCATGCCTACTTATTACTACTAACTTTTGTTTCCAAATAGTTTATTTATGCGCGCAATATTCAATACACTTCTATAAAAATTAAGTCTTCACATTTTCAAAGACAAATAATGATATTTATATGTCCCGATAAGTAAAGGCATTTCAATTAATTACTTACTACAATAGCACAAGAAAAATAATTACAATTACTCTATACTATCACACCCCTATGCCTTTAAAAAAAACTATTACAACCTTATGTTAAGTAATTATAAACTCTTACTATACTAATATTGATTAAAGAATAACAAATAAATGCTCAGTAATTATATAATTTCAAATTCCATATTTTTTTATACATATATCACCTTTCTTTTTTATTTTAATTAACTTGTAATTATTTAACTTCATATCACTTTTTCAATATATATATATATATATATATATTAAATATAAAATTAATTAAAATGCATAAACACAATGCCATCCAATTAAGATTGTAGTGTATAATAAATTTATTAATTTTTTATTAACTACTTTAAAAGAAAGTAATAATGTATATATAAAAATTAAACTCTTAAATATAAAATAAAATTCATATACGTATTATGTTTTGTATATGCTTTTTTTATACCCATGCTTTAATTATTTCTTTTTTTACCAGATGAATATGAAAATACGATTTGACAAGTGGCAGTTATATTTGGCTCGACAATAATAGCGTATTAAGAAAGGATAGTCAAAGAGTCGATTTGATTGGAATGCCAATATCTCGATTTCATAGAGCATCGGTCTAACTATGTCCAATCAAATTAATTTAACTTTCATTTTCATGTTTATCAAAATTTAACTGACTTTTAGGTATAGAAAGAAGCAATAAGTATGGTCCAACAACATTAATTAGTGTGACCGGCAAATCTTAAACAAGATCTAGGTGTGTAAAAGTGGAAGAAATTTGAATAGTAACTAGTACTAGTAGTAACTTGTTTCAATGTTTTTGGCACCCAGCCCCAAAATATTCACACATTCCATATAATTTAATAAAAAAAAAATAGTTATATGAACTAGTATGAAGTACTGCTAGTACTATATATATTAAAGTCACACAATTTATATTACATAAAGCGAGATAAATTTTAACTGTATGAAAAATATTCACCCACGCATGAAATTCTATTATTTAGATTAAAAGAAGTTTTTTTTATAAAAAAATATATTCATTGTAATAGTAAAACGTTCATTATCTTAGGCATAACTTTTAAAATACTTATTATAAAACGGATTAACGAACATAGATCACAATTTATAATTAGATGAATTTAATTAGAATAATTTTTTTTACCATGTTTGTGTATTTTAGTTAAGTTCATTAAAAATATTAACAAGTAAAAAATCATTTATTATATTAAAAATACATAATCTACCTCTACTCACTTTAAAAAACGACATTGAAAAATATTTATGTTAATATAATAAATTAATTTTAATTAGTATATCTCTAAAAAAGAGGACGAGCCCTGGTGCAGCGATAAAGTTGTGTTTTGGTGACTTGTTGGTCATGCATTCGAATCCGGAAACAGCCTCTTTGCATATGCAAGGGTAAGGCTGGATACAATATCCCTCCCCCATACCTTCGCATAATCCCCCATACCTTCGCATAGCGAAGAGCCTCTGGATAATAGGGTATTAAATTTTTAGTATATCTCCAAAAAAGATCTAGAAAATAAATATGATAATTTTCTTAAATTTTTCTCATTTAAAAAAGTATTAAAATTCAAGAAATAGAGATCACATGTTGTTTTGTTATCTTTTAATTTAATCTATAAATTAACAGCCTTTACTTGATTTTTAATTAATTGAGTCAGTTTTCAAGACTAATTCTGTTTCCACGGAAGTTGGCAATCTCAGAATATTACTTAATTAATTAACTAACACCATTAGCAGTAAGACTCCAAAGTAGCATATTCCTAATATATATCTCATGATTTGTCAAATAAAGCTTATTATTAAATTTGATATTTGATTGGGAAGGAAGGATGAAAGATGCTATAAAACCCAAAACATCTTTCGTTCTAAGTAGAGTTTTTGAGAGCCTGACGTGGGGTGGTATAGCTTTTTTTTTAATCTGTTGTTAGTTTGGTTATAAATATTAGTTGGAAGATTAATTAGAATCTGTAATTTTTTCTTTCTTTCTTTTTTTCTCAAATAATATAATAAACTCGAAAGCAACGGCTGAGATTGGCTTTGAGGGTTGACACGTCCCTTTTATCTTCCACACTCAGTTCCCACCTTTCCTTCTCAGTCACACAAACTCACACCATGTTGTGTCAAGTGTGAACTCAAAACATATTTCTCTCTTTCTTTGTTTCGATTTTGGAGTGGTGTTGCTATCTCTAGCTCCATGAACTTTTTCTAACACACAACACAAGAGGAGGAAGAAGGGGAACAAGAAGATCGAAGAAGAAGAAGAAAGTTAAGATATGTTGCTTGGAAAACGTCCTCGGGCACCGATTATGAAAAGAACTACAAGCATGAGTGGTGGTTTGGCCGTGGAAACCAAAACAAGCAAGGAGGAAGAAGTACTCATGTCTGATAACATGAAACTCGTGGATCCACATGTTAACGTTGTTGCCATGGGAACACCAAATGATCAATTCGTGCCTAACCACACCAAAAATGTTTCTCAGGCCAACGGTTCATATGTATATGGTGACCGTTTGATGGGCATGGGCGTCAACATGAGCATGCCTCTTTCCCCGACAACCTCAAATAACCATCGTCACCACATGACTCACAACCATACAACAAACACTAACAACATACATACTACTTCTCACTTTCTTCGGACTTGTGGCCTCTGCAACTGTCATTTGGCACCTGGCCGAGATATCTATATGTATAGGTATGTATATGTATATGTATAGCTTTATGAATATTTTTTATATTATTCTCCTATCAGAATTAGAGTTTTATCTCGAAGCCGACATCAAATGTCCTAAATATTTGTTATGTGTATTATTAAGGTAAAGCTTTCAATTCTTATTGCAATTGATTAACAACACTTTGAAGTATTTAGGAATTATGCACTATCTAAGTTTTCTCTCTCAACCATTTACAAGTATGCATTCATTCATGCTCTAAAGGTTACTTTTTGTCTGAATTCATTATTCATCAAATTTTGGTTTAGAGGATGTTGTTAGTGTAATTTGATTGAAACAAAATTGTTTCATTTTATTTCAGGGGGGACACGGCATTTTGCAGTTTGGAGTGTAGGGAGAAGCAGATGAAGCAGGACCAGAGGAAAGAGAAGTGGAAGGCGGGGTCTAATAAGGAGCACCACCGTGCATCGCCACCGGGCGCCACCGCGAAGGCTTCTTGTAATTGAAGGGTAATTTGAAAGGTCATTGCACAATTATAAGGTGAAATAGTACAATATATTTGAGGAGAAAATTAAGAAAGAAAAAGGCCAAGCAAGCTAATTAACTGGTGCCTCATGTCATGTGCACTTACCACAAGGCTAGCTATATCATCTCATATCTTCCGCCGTCCCTCTTAATTTCATCTATATATGGTTCTTGATTTCACACCTACGCTACTTGTTCGTTCTTATTGACATAATTCTGCTAGGAATTAAATTGTACAAAATTAAGGTGTGGTACGCTGTTGCTGTATTGCTTATGTCAATTTTAATCTTTCAATCTAAAATTCCCCCTAAATCTGTCTAGCATCTAGTTCATCATCACAAGCCTTTTCCTTGGTGTGGTTGTTGTGTTTAACTCAAACCGTTGCAAACAAAAACAAAGGATTAACGTATGTATATAGTTTCCAGGGGCAATTTTTCATTTTTTTTTAATGTGCATATATATATATATATATATATATATATATATATATATATATATATATAATACTTATTTTAATATAAGTTTAATTATGTTTTTAAAAAAAAAAGAGGTTTAATTATGTAAATAATGCTAATCAATATATTTTTAAGATGAATTATAATTTTCATATTTGATCCCCGTCATTAAATCCTGAGTCCGCCACTGATAGTTTCTACTTCGTGATTTGCAAATGGAAAGGCGAATATCAGTGTATCTGATATACTAGTATTGTTGAATTAAAGTATATGTGCATGTTTGGAACAGCTATTAGAAGATGATTATTTTTTCAAAACAAATTGAACCAAATTAATGCGTACTTCATTCACAACTCACTAGCAAATATTATAGTAAAATGCATATTGGTTTAACAAGCTTAGTTTTCTTTAAATAAAGTTTCATATTCAAGTTTTATTTTATGAATAAAGAAAATAGGTCTTAAAAAATTATCAAGTTCACCTTATTCAACTCAAATTAATTGTATTGTAGTACAGAAAAAAAAAATATGTATTACAAATTAAGTAATATTAGCAGTAACAAAGCTGCTATATATGCTTTATAGTCTGAATTTTCCTGTAGTGTAAATTTGATAAACGAGGCCTCACAATTCACATATACCTGATACTGATGGAATTAGCAAATAAACCTTTCCGCAATAACAACAATTAATTAAACTGAGCATCTTTTAAGAAATTAATATAAATAAACTGATAGTGTCATGTACTGTTTTTTATAATACTATTCTTTAAATAAATTTTCTTTAAATAAATTCAAAGAATGTAACTCAGTTAATAATATATATTAAGTTTGTTAGGAAAATTTGGATTGAATTTCCAAAAAAACATCTTTGGTCGAAGAAGTATAAAAAACTTTAGTACGTGTCACTAAATCCTAAATTAAGTATTAATCTCATACCCCACTTAAAAAATGAAAACTTATGGGAATATCTACACAAAAACCATTATATTCCTGGTGATTTCTATTTGGTTGAAATTATAAAAATTGCATAAAAATAAACTTCCCTTTTAAATATAAGAAGTCATCTTGTGATTATCTTTATAGTTGCAAAAACTATCACACTATGCCTATGCTCCCCTCACTTTAGAAAGAAAGAAAAAAAAGTCGTACATCAGTGATATACTGATATATATCTATGAGTTTTATGACGTACTACGTTAACACCATGTCTAAACTTATTGCGCTACTTTTGCAAAGTGGTAAACGTAATAGAGAGGCAGTTGACAAAATTAAATGCAACAATGCTAACATACATGTTGGACCCACGTTAAAATCGTAAAAGCAATAGAAATGAGCTAAGGAACGAAAACAAGAATCTCAAACTTTAATTTATTTATTCCAATACTTTATCGCCCTCTCATTGAATGGTAGATCTGAGGGGCACGGAAGCATGCACATTCCCTTCCCTCTTGTTTTTTTCTCCCGAAAATAATTAAAAAGATCAATCTATAAAAGAAAATATTTTATGAATGAATGAAGGAGATTGATGGTACATCAACTCATTACTCATCACCTTCAAGGATCCATGCGGGAACTTGGTTATGTGATGCCAAGGCAAGTAGGTCTTGAAATGATGAAATGTTTTTTTTTATTATTATTGGTATCTCTTCTCTCTTTATTTTTCTTTTCCCCTCTTTCCCGTGCTGTTTTATTTAGTGCCCCGAAATATAGACATTACGTTATGGAATCGCCGTGGTCCCTACCCTAAAACCCATCTTCGAACAGTTAATATTTGTGTTTGGACATTCCACTCTCACCGATGAGGTAGTATTATAAACCAATAGAATAGACCATAGTCTCAAAATTGTTCACGGCCCATATTAATGTACTTTCGCATGTTTAGTTAAATTAACTTAGTTAACGATGATAAAAAGATTTAACTCAATTGATTAAGGAAAGTGCATAAATTATTATAAATTTTTTGATATTATTTTATATTCGATCATTACGGATAAAAACAATATAATTTCATGATGGTGCATGATGGCAATATGGGAGGCCAAGGGGGAATTAATTCATGTAGCTAGGTTGCCGGTGGGTTTAAATAAACTTTGAAATATTGGAATAGAATAGGACAAGATGCCTCCAATTATCATAATAACTGAAACGGACTAAATTGGGGTTTAGTGGTGAAAGGCAAGGGCGTGGGGACATGGCCAACACGCATAAAGTCACAGCTCTTTTTGTCACAATGGGACCAATTAGTACTCTCTCTCACACATTAATTGGTGTGACTCTACATAGCTGAGGTCCCCCCATATGGGTTTTGTTCATTGAGATCGATGATGGAGTTTAGTTGCATCAATAATAATGCAGTGCTGGTACTTAATCAGTGGTGCTTTGCATTTTCCCTGGAAAGTGAAAAAAATAAAAACCAAGCAACAAAGCAAAAGGTGTGACTATGAAGCGCACTAGATGTGGTAATAAATTAGACCTCACTTTTTAGGAGGAGGAGGCCCACACAACAAGGAGATACCTAGTTCAAAAACCCCATGATCTTGATTTTAAACTGCGGTCCAATCATCTGATGCTTGAATCACAGACACAATCTCATAATATTCAGGCAGATGAAGATGGGAAAATCTTAAATTTCAACATATGTCCAGATTCTCTTTGGACCCTTTCTTCATCGCCCTGTCTTTATCTTTCTATTATTATTACTAGCTAGCTGAAAGATGATATTATTATTATGAGAATCCAATTCAGATTTCGTTCATTCAATTGGAAAGAGAAAAACTATGAGCTGTTTCATCTCATGTGTCGCTTACTAATAATCTTTTTGCACTTTCTCAATGAGAATGCCAAATAACAGTACACATGCAATTGATACATATAAGCAAATTCCTTCAACTACACCCATTAATCAAGTTGTAGCCTCTGCTGAAGGCTTGATGCTTGCTAGCTTGAACATACATTCAATATTTTTAGAGGGTTGTGGAGTGTGAGGTAAGAATTAGAGTATAAAGAAATAAGTTATTGACTAATAAATGCGTAAATCATGTCAACGTTGCTGATTCTCATTCATATTCTTATTTACTTTTTCTCGTAAGTTGCAATAAACAAAGCAAGATGATTCCCCTTGTTTATCGAAGGTACTTGCTACTTGATGTCACCGTCATTGTATTATTTTAATCAATAATATATATGTATACACTAAAATATATTTTTGTCTTCTATATTAGTATAAAAAATTGTCTTAGTCGTTTATTTTTTTTAAAAAAAAAATAGTCATTTGACTCTTAAAAAAATTGAGTTAATGTCATCCTTCAAAATAGTTATCATTTTTTTAGCATGATTTTTTTAATTTATTTTAATAATTCAAGATGTAAAATTTATCTATTAAATTTAACTATAAAAACTATGAAACACTTATAATATTCAAACCTAAAAAAGTCATAAATATCGTGAAATTCACGTAAAATTGAGTTTCATAATTTTTAAGTAGAGAGATTTAGCTGATAAGATAAATTTCATGTTTTGAATTAATTAAAAAACACTTTAAATTTTTGCACCAAAATTAAAAGAAAAACAATTACTGTTTTAAAAGAACAACATTAACTCAAATTGAGAGCTAAAAACTATAATGAATTTTTTAAAACATAAAAGATTAAAAGGATTTTTCACAATAAAATAAAATAAAACAAAAAATATTTTTAACCTATATATAAAAATATATTATTCATCATATTTGTATTTGTTATTATAACTTTTTTTAAATGAAAATTGATTTTTTTTTTAAATGTAAACATTATAGCCAACTATAAGATGCATATTGATGATATATAACAACCGGTATGGTCTTTTTGTAAGAATTAAATTAAAAAGAATGTTTGATCTTTTTTTATAAGAATTAATTTAAGATGTATCTTGTATTATTATTATTTTTTTGCAGAAATACCCGTAGTTATTTTTTTAAAAGTTCAATAAGTGAAATACATTAATGTTTTTATACTTTTAGAGTCTAACTTTGTCCTAAACAGCATTTTGGGAATTTTACTTCTTCTTTTTTGTGTGAACCGGACCTTTCTTTGGTTTAAAAGTGAAAAGTAAGGACTAATTTTGAGGTACTAAAATTTATCTAAGGAATTGATTTTTCTTATCAAATACTTTTTTCATATGTATATTCTGATTAAATATTTAAAAAATAAAATTATCTGGGAATCATGTTATATTGATTTTGAGAAAGGATAAGGTGTAGCCTTAAACAATTGAATATCCACACAATTAATTCGTCAATGAAAATGTGATATAAATTAAGTGATTTCTTTTGTTTTGAAAGGCAAATTAAGTGATTATTTTATGCAGTTGATTTTCCTGATTAACATCATTTTTCATTATGCGCGCGGCTGATTGTTATTCAGTAAATAAAATATGGATCCCCTCGTCCTCCTTCCAAGACCAAAAAAACATGGATGAAAAAGTTTTGGTTGGAAGCAGAATGTAAATTAGCTCTCTTGGTCTCTTGCGTCCCTCTCTACCTAGTCTGTTTTCAATCAAAGGGAAAGTTTCTTAATTTTATCCATACATAAAAGATAGAGATGTTATACTACAGTGTAAAGTCATGTGAGAAAAATTGTCGAAATGATCACTTGACCTGGCCTTGGTGGTGGGCAAAAGAATGAAAATTACCCCCCAAGGATAGGTCAAATTGACCCCTTTTTTATATTAAATTATACCTATTTTATAAGAAAAAAATTAAAATATCAAGCCAAACAGGTTTGGTAATTTTCGGGCCAGCATTTGACCAGGCTAACCCGGCCCATCTCTCCCATTGGGTTAGATCTAATTGGCCCACTTAGGCTCCTAATTGAAGAGTCTAGCAAGCCATTTTTACAGTTATAGGAAATATAGAGATAAGAGGTTTTGGAGTATGTTTGGTAGGAGTGAGATAGCACATAAGAGAAATAAAAATAAAAATAAAACAAGTGTCGGTGATTGATTTATCTAGCGATGAGAATTGATTGATTTTCTTATACGGTGGCAATCGATTGCTTTCGCAAAAACAATTAATTGTTTACAAAAAAAAAAAAAATCAATTATTTGTTAAAAAGTTGGTTTTTTTCTTTATTTCTATTCAACCCAAAACTCCTATTTACATTTATTCTATTTCTTACTTATTTTTATTCACTCTGTTACTCTCTTTTTTACTTTTTATTTATCTTCTTTCTCACTTATTTACTTCCTACGTCCAGTCGACCACACCCTTTAAGTAAGAAAACTGTCCACAAGATAAGTGATAACTACGCATCTTTTTTCATCTAACTAGTGATAACTATGCATCACTAATTACTATAACAATAGGAACTTTTATATTTTGGTCCAAATCTTGATTGAAACTTGAAATGATGACCATGCGATGCCTTACAAGTGGAACAATGGTTCTAGTACAATTGTGGACTAATACGATAAAGGGCACAAATGAATCACGGTTCACGGAACACTTATTTACCACCCAAGCAAGCTCGTGTGCTTTTGGACTTTGATGGTAGTGACTAGTGATGTTGTGAAACAAGCAGAATAGTCTAATTGGTGTCTCAAATTATTTTTGCTGTCTATACAACGTGTCTCATTTTCATTCAAACAATTCAGCTCTCGTATGGTTGATTGGAATGGTGTTGCTTCTTCCCAATATCATTGAAAAAAACCTTAGTCGTCCTTACAACATAAGCATGCTGATATGTACTTAAATCCAAGAGTATGTGTAACAATCAGAATGAAGCCTATGAGAAAAACTTTAAACAAAAAGAACGCACTTGATTCCTCTGATTGATCAAAATTCCAGGATCTTAACTATATTGTTACTTTAAACAAAGTATTGAAGTCTGACAACAAAGTGGATTGTGGCCTCATATTGATCCATTTTTGCTGATCTGTAAATTATTTAAGGATCTGTTTTTTCAAACTACACAGACTCTTAATCGAAGGATCATTTTCAAACTATGGTTATGTCATGTCTGTGTGGACTGTGGAGCATTTGGAAGAAAAGGAACGAAATAGTGTGGAATGTAAAGTTGGAACAAGCTGATGCAGAGCTGAATAGAGCCAAGTTTGCTCTTGCTGATTGGCTAAATGCTGGCTGATTCGAAGTTGAATATTGAGGTGCAGCACGCGTGGATTCCTCCACCATTTAGAACATTGAAGTGCAATTGTGATGCAGCATTTTTCGTTGAGGAAGGCATCACGGATTTTGGAGCCTGTTTAAGGAATGGAGGTGGTGATTTTTTACAAGCTAGAACTTCTTTGTTAAAGCAAATATGTCAGTCAAGGAGGGTGAAGAACAAGTGGTGTCTTACAGGCTCTAATTTGGCTCAATAATCAACAAGTTCTCATTGTGATTACTGAATCGTATAGTAAATTGGTAGTGGATCAGATTCACAGTAATGAGAAAGATATTTCTGAGTGTGGGATGATTTTCAACCAAATTAAGGATATTATGAGATCTTCTCCTTCTATTATTGTTCGATATAGTAGTAGAAGGGAATGTAGTTTGGTATCTCATTCATACTGGTGTAAGAAAAAAAAAAACTATATTGTTACGTTGTATATAGATAGAGTGTTATTTCATCTACGGTCCTTCAACAGTTTGATGTCACGGCCAGAAGATTTGCAGGATATCAAATATTGAGTTCTGCACCAAGAGATAATCTCAAATGGTCCCCCTTCTAAATAGCAGTCAATATCAGGAGTTTGTCTTGTTGCACTATGTATTCCAACTTTTATCTTATACTAGAAGAGAAGGAAAATTACTGCAGCAACGGAACCAATTGCTTAAGGAAACCTGGCCCTGACATTAACAAAGTCAAAACTTTTACTGCAGTAAGTGCTTAAGCACCAAAAATTGCTACTGCAATATTTCAAAATGATTCCAGCCCATATGAACCGAAGTGGAGGTGGCTGCAGTTCAATTTTAGCATCAATTTTAATCGCATGAGGATTGATATTTGATTTTTGACTAGTAAAAAATTATTGTAACCATGTAGTTACTATTGTAATCTCTGATTTTGTAGGTTTTAAGAAAATACTTTTAACGTTATACCATGTATATTATTAATGTTGTCGCTTGCCTCTAATATATACTAAAAATGGAGAAGGGTAGGAGGATAAAGTACACAAAATTATACTACATTCATTCATGTTCCTAGTAAACAGAATATGCCCCGCTCTAAAGCATTAATGAAGCTGATGCATTCAATTACACTTGCAAAATTATAAGCAAACATATTATTAACATAAAACATTCAGCTAGGCTACCCCAACTATATTATTCTTCGGTCCCATGCTTCACTTGTACTCGAGAATCATGTTATTCTCTGGGGCCAATCCAACACAAGCCCTCATTATGTTTTCCAGCATTGCACGCTGCTTTGACAATGCATTCACCACTGGTGTACCCGGTGGAACCTGTGAGAGTACTGTTGTGAGTAACCTTGCCAACTTTTGATAAAAAAAAATCATAAGGACAAAAAAGGGAAATTCACTGAACAACAATGATTTAACTTCACAATTGGAACAATTTTATCTCGATACTAAAATTCAGAGGATATGTTTCTTTCAACTTAATTCCTATATAGAAATAAGGATATGTACTCATCAATCATCATTGAATAAGATTAGATTAAACTCACCAGAGGAGCCTTGGTGAGGTAGCTGAGGATGGTAGCAACTGGGTGGAATGAGTGGAATTTTCCCTGCAGCAATCACCACAACATAGTGACCTCAGAAGGCTGAAAAAAATACAATGACTAATACAATCAAGCAATGAAATTATTTAGCAATGCATACAGACCTCATTTTCAGCTTTAAACTCGATTCTAGTGCTGAGCTCAGCAAGAAGGACCAAGTCCAAGATAATAGGAGCAGCTAAGAGGGAATCCTCGCATGTGTTGTGCAAAACAATGGTGCTCTTTCCACCCATGAATATCTCTGAAGTGTACTCATCCATGGCTCTCTTGCTGTCCCCTACGTAAGGCACATACTGCAAAGGCAACAAAGCAGATAGAATAATCAAAGCCCTGACAAGAGAAAGAAACAGAAAAATGGGTGAAACAAAATTTACCTTAATAACAACAACATGGTCTGGATGTTCACCAGGCTCATAGAGGATGGCATTGCTGTTGACCATATCATCAACAACGTTGCTCTTGGAGATTTCCTTGGAACGGAAAGTTTGTGGAGCCGAAAGATTCATACCATCATTGTTTCCCAGATGGTTGTAACTGACTATAGATGTTGGCTGCCAATCATCAACAGAACATTTGAAAAAATCAACTCGTTTCTCCATTTTTGCCATATAAAATTAGCACAATGCATAAATTTTAAACAAAGCATGCAAAGGATAGATAGTGCTAGTAAAAATAACACCAATGATATGACATTAGTATAAAATCAATGTACCTTGATACCAGCCCCCACAAGGAAATCAACCAACACAGATTTCATTTTGGTCTGACCACTCTTGAAGTCATCTCCACCAATCAAAGTGTTCCTCGCGATGGCAAGATCAATCAGCCCTGTTGACAACACAAGCCAAGTTAATAAATGAATTAGCATAAATACAAACAATTTAAAGTTGTGGAGGGAACATAAAGGCAAGCATCCAACCTGGTACAAAAGTGTTCTGAGGGCTTCCATTAATGAAAGGAACATTTTCCATAACACAAGCAATGGCATACAAGGTGGAAGGAGAAATCTCAGCCTCATTTCTGTCCACAGCAGCCAAGAGATTCTCCATGGTGTCATTAAGGCCCACAACCAAATTACTGTACCTCTCTGTGTTGGCAGTCCACAGTACAACCACCTTGTCCACTTTGGTGGCTTCCTTAAACGCCCTGAGTTCATAATCATGTCAACAGTTAGAAGCTGAAAAAAAAATACATACTGATCACACATATCATGATGATTTTGTAGATTATTATTGAAGTAGGGCATACTTGATGTCTTTGATGATTTGTTGAACTTGCTCTTGCTTTGTGCCCTTGATGACGTTGTTGGCACGCTCCTCTTGGTTGGCAGCAATGAAATCCGGGTCATAGATTCCGGGGAGTGGAAGCATGGATTCCATGTAAGGCCTCAACTGCTTCTGCAAATCGATGTCAAACACCTTTGCCCTGGCCATGGCATCAGCCAGGTTCATGTTGCTGATATCCCATCCCCCAAACACAATGTCGTCAGGGTTAACCTGCCAACAGATTTATTTCAAGAATATAAGCTAAGTTTATTACCTTAACTACAACAAGTGGGCATGTATCAAAAAATTCAATCAACACTAATAAATCTGATAAAAAAAAATGATAAATTGCTGCAATAATGATGATATACCATTGGAAGCAGGCTCTTGAATGGGGCATAGATTTCCTCTCCCTGGAAGGACCCAACTCGGATAGCTGAGGCTTGGGTGAGGGAGCCAAAGTAATTGGCTTGTTGAATCTTGTCCTTTGTAGCCCATGAAATGCCCCTGAGGATAATAAAACACAAAAATGTTAGCATAAATAACACAAGGTTTCTCTTAATACCAAAAGACAGAGGCTAAGAAATCGAAACTAACTCTCGGTTAGCAATAACACCACCGGTGAGGGTTGAGCCGTTGTTTCCACCCCAACCCACAAGCATTACCCTGAGAATCAAGCAACCAATTAAACAAATCAGCAAAACGAAAACAAAAAATTAATTAAAAAAAAAGGAGGTTGATGTGAGACCTAACCCTAATTTAGGAACATGGATGTTGGTTTTAAATTCGTATTTGACAGATTTGGGTTTGACAATCCACTGATAGGTGCCATTCCTGTTCTCGTGAACAAGTTCGGTGGTTTCGTAGTTGTACACGGACTGAATCTCAGTCTCGGTGTACTTCACATTAGGACACTCAACCTTAAAATTCTCGATGAACATTATTTTTCACAAAGATTAAGAATGAATGAAATTACAAAAGGAATAAAGAAGAGAATCCTATACTACACACACTTGTGTTGGGTGAAGGAGGTCCTATATATAGAGGAACGAGATAGAATGCTTATACACGTGTCACAACTTGAGTGGGTTGCGGGTTACATCATTGATGATTCTGAAATGCTCCATTTCAAAGCCCAGCGCTTGCCTTGGCCATTTGCAAAGGCACCACCCTTTCTTCCTTCTCAATCTTAAATAGTAAACTGTCCATTTTGGCATGCGCCAATCAAATTTGTTCATTTGCTTGTCTACTAGTATTGTTTTCAACTTTCAACTTAAACTTGTTTTGTATTTTCAATTTTAATGCATATTTTCAATCAATGAGTATACTTATCTTAGTTTTTTTTAAATAGTTTGACAAATGCAACTATTTTTATAAGAAAAAAAATATCATTAGAGGTAAAAAAAATGAAATTTAACAATAATTTACTCATATGTTATATGTTATTTATAATTAGTAAAAAAAAATATTATTATTTGTTTCTTATATATATGGCCTATAACAAGTCTTAACTAGATTTTATACTTATGTGATACACGAATTTATTTAATTACAAATTTTTAAATTTATACTTAGTATTATTTGTACTTTTTCTTAATTAAAAAATATGTACCATTAGTTGCTATGTTTCTAAAAAAAAAATTTATAATCTTAATTGTTGTATGAACTAATTATGTATTATAACTAATGTTTTTAATTTGAATAACATTAATTATTTTTATTTTTGAAATAATGCAATTAAGTGATGATGCCTTTTTTAAAGGCGTAAATGCTGGATTTTATTGATGGAAAGAAAGATAGAGCAGCAGCTACATCATTTGCTATGATTTGGTTCAACTAATAAGGAACCTCCTCAATCCAGCAATTATCCAAATGAGAAAAAACTGAAGTTGTCATACTCTGTGCAACATTGTTAACCCGTTCTCCTGGTAAAACTAAGCAATTTGAAAGAAGAGTTAGATAACAACTTTCTACCGTCTTCCATTTAGATCATGGAACAAAAATATTCTAGTCACCTCCTTGATTTGGCACTGTTAGCCATTATGATTGCCCACCTAAAAGCATAAGCCTCACCATCTCTCAACTCCAGAACACCATCCCCCATAAGTGTGAAGCAGTGGCTACAACATTGTCCTCCTCGTCACGAATCACCAACCCGACACCTGATCCAACATTCTCCCTCACTGCAGCATCAAAATTTACCTTGTAGAATACCTTAAATGCTTTGTCTTGTCTTTATTTGATGTAAAGCACGTAAATGTTGCAAGTTAGACAAAAATATTTAAATAAAAGTGAATATGAGTGATAATGAGAAGAGTAGAGGCAGCAAGAAGCAGATAAAGTTAGATATTGTTCTCTAAAGTTTGTATATATATAAATATTCTTAATTTAAAGCTTTTAAAAATTTTACGGTTTAAAATATTTTAATTGGTTATTTTCATTCTTACATAAGATTATTAGATTATTCTTATATGATATATCCTTTATTTATATATATATATATATATATATATATATATATAAATAATTTTTATATAATTGGATGAGATTATTTTGGATTAATATTTTTAAAAGAAAATAAAAGTCATATATAAAACATACAATTTATTTAGTAAAAGGAAATTAATTTAAATGAATGAATATTTATAAAATATAAAAGAATTATTTCTTTCACTTGATGATTTTTAATACAATTAAACGGAAGAAAAAAGATGAGTAGGCAACTTATCTTATACATGTTTAGTGACTCATGCCACTGCATGTCATGGGAGAGGCCAAGTGGCAAGTGTTTGGCTTTTTTATTATTGTTGATATTATTAGTTAATAGTATTATTAGTTTTTATTATTAAATATGAGATCTGTCACTTTTTTCCTCATTACTTTATATATCCAGAAGTGTTTGACTTTAGTGGGTGAGTAAACATAACATAAGAAAGAAATTAATTCCCTTCAAAAACAAGAAAAATAAATTAGTCAATAATAATAAACAAAATTTGACAGTTGAAATAAGTGGGATCAAATTATAAAATTAACCAGAGAAAAAATAACAATATAAATATTCTCATGATTTTCTAAAATTGAGAGCCTTGACCACTGCATGTTATGGGAGAGGCCAAGTGGCAAGTGTTAGAGTGTGTGGTGGGGTGAGTTTGGCTTTGGGAAGAGACTGGAACACTGCATGAATGCATGAGATGGGACCATGTAAACGTAGTACAGTAGCAGTAACGTGACTCGTGATTGCAGTGTGTACTTACCTGAATCAGATTCTGGAAAAATTCGGCCACTTCTGGAATCGTAACCACATTACTCACTTCCTTCCACGCGTGTCTACACGATTCACAATTGTTGCTTACTCAATATCTGACAAGTGTCCCACACCAACACGTGCTGTGATTACAATACGTTCGTGAAGGTGACTCGGTGACACCAAAGTGGAGATGCCAACTAGAACCTCCACGTGTGACATTTTTTATTCCAAACCGAAGGGGCTCATAGCATCCGTTTGC